>NW_028283609.1:300000-520000 GCF_059441095.1 Idiotropiscis lumnitzeri
CCTTCATCCTCTCTACCACCTGGAGCAGCATTTTGGCGGAGTGAACGGACAGCGGGGGGCGTGACTTGCCTTCATTCTTGTGACAGGTAAGTCACGCCCTCATGGAACATCAGCTGATAAAGACGGGTCACAAGACACCATCATGTGACACTCTGAAGAAGGCGAAAGACTTTCGTATTGTGACATGCTCAAGGCCTAAACACTCATTCGAGCAAATATAAGGTAGATTTTGTTCACCTGCCCGGAGAAAAACATCAACGAAAATAATTTGTATTTGTTTTAACCAGTTGGTGGCGCTACCACTGCGATCAAAAATAAGTTGGCAGCCGTCTTCAGGGCCTGAATATCCTCAAATGTGAAAGATGTCCAGAAGATGGATCATCTGAATCATTTTGCAGGAACTTTTTTTGCCACGGAGAATAATCAGACTCTGCGGCACCGTAATAGCCACGCCCTTTGAAGGAAAGTCATAAAAATAGGGATAGAGTAAGATCAATGTCTTGAGTCTTTTCTAGGCAATTTTCAATCGGATTCGTTAAAAGGGCACCGTGCAGTACGTCAAAATGTAAAAAATGATATTGATTGGCGCAAGGTGTATAACTGAATATAAACATATAGATGTCTTCAGGTACAGACTCTTTATGTACATGTGAAGTTTTGGATTTTTAGCAGCATGTGCAGGAGAGTTATTAAGCATTTTGTCCATTGCGGCGAAGGAAATCTTAAGTGAAAACTTTGAAGCCCCGCCCCCGTCATATAGTATTTCGGAAACAAAAAATTTTAGCCCCAGTGTTTGTCCCAGGTCTTCAGATGCTACAGACAGAATGTTAAGGCAATCAGATGAAGCCTTTAGGATCAGGGTGCAAAAGAATGACCCCTGTAAACATGCAAAAAAGGGCAAAAGTCGGACTTTCAAAAATTCATAACTCACTTCCTGTTCATATTAGACGTTAAAATATCAAATTTTTCGCCATGCCCGATGAGACTGCCAAGTTTGGTGAGTTTTTGTGCATGTTTCGGGGGTCAAAAATGCGATCGAACAATCGGAAAAATAATAATAATAATATTTTCTACAAAAACAATAGGGACTTCGCAGCGGTCGCTGCTCAGGCCCTAATAATAATAATAATAATAATAATAAAAGTAATAATGTTTTCTACAAAAACAATAGGGACCTCGCCGCGGTCGCTGCTCGGGCCCCAATAATAATTTCTACACAAAGTCCATTGTGGTGACCCGCCCCCTTTTAAGTAAATTCAAAATGGCCGACTTCCTGTAAAACCTAGCTCATTGCTCCAAGAGACTTTTTTGTAGGTCTTGGTCTTATACATACAGTGAACCCTCGCTACTTCGCGGTTCACCTTTCGCGGGTTCAGTGCTTCGCGGGTCTAAAAAATATTCGGGGGCATTGTAGTTTCGCCGAGCGGCACGACGGGTCGCTGGAGAGATTAGACGGCCGGCGTGCGCCGAAGAAGAGCGTGGGCGAAGAGGAGAGTGGACGAAGAAGAGCACGTTCCCCCGGACACGATCGGTGGCGACGTTTCGCGCGGTTCGGACCGTACCAGAGCTCCGGCCGGCGTGCGTGGCAGTTAAGCCGTAGAGGAGCAACTTCCCCGGACACGGGCGGTTCCAAGCGGCCCCTAAGTTTAACCGAATGGAAGCTCCGGAGGAGGAGGGCATGCTCACGTCACAGTAAGCCGAAGAGGAGCACCTTCCCCGGGCACGGGCGGTGCCAAGCGGCCCCTAAGTTTAACCGAATGGAAGCTCCGGGGGAGGAGGGCGGGCGTGTGTCACAGTTAAGCCAAATTGGAGCACCTCTTCTGCCCGGGCACGAGCGGAGCGCGAGGCTGTCAGTTATGAATGAATAAATGAATAAATAAATAAAGAATGCCACCTTTCATTTCACAGGGCACACCGGACGGCGTACCAGCAGGTAAAAGTCGGAGTAATTAAATAAATACAAAAAGAATGGCTGGGGAATAAAAAAATAATACGTTTTAATAATAATTTGGTTTTTTTGTTATAACATGAATTTCACTCTCTCTCTCCCCGTATATATATATATATATATATATATTTATTATATATATTGAATATTTTTTTTAAGCATTTTTGAAGGTGCGCCGCTACTTCGCGGATTTTCAGTTTTCGCGGGTGGTCTCGGTCCCCATTAACCGCGATAACCGAGGGTTCACTGTACTCCATAAAATTTACAAAAAGCGAGGTGAAACACTCAACCAGAGCTGCTTTTTTTAACATTTCTCGAGGGCCATGGCGAGCCATTTCAAAAAAGCTGCACAACTAACGTATAAAATATTGATAAATTTACTCGGCCTGATGTGTGTGTAAAGTTTTACGAGTTGTCGTTCATATTTAGAACCTAATAATCAGCTTTGTTTTATTGCCGAACAGTGCAATGCCACTCCCACAACTTTTCACGAAAAAGGACGAATTTCGTATTGTGACATCCTCATGGCCGAAACAGTCATCCGAGCATATATGAGGGCGACCTTGTTGAGTTGCACGGAGAAAAACATCCAAGAAAATAACTTGTATTAGCTTTTACCAGTTGGTGGCGCTACTACTACGATGTAAAATAAGTTGGTAGATGTCTTCAGGGCTGAAGTATCCTCAAATGTGTACAATTCGAGAAGATAGGATCATCTGAGTCATGTTGCCGGAGCTTTTGTTGCCACAGAGTACAATCGGACTTTTCAGCACCTTAATAGCCACGCCTTTTGCCAAAACGTCACAAAATTCGGCAGAGAGTAAGATCATTGTCTTGAGTCTTTTCTGACTAATTTTCAGTCGGATTCGTCAAAAGGGCACCGTGCAGTACGTGAAAATTAAAATAAAAACAAATTTTTGATTCCACTTGGCGGCACTGTGTATAACAAAATAATAACATTACGATGTCTTCAGGTCGGGACGTTTTATTTACAGGTGAAGGTTTGGATTTTTAGGAGCATGTGCAGGGGAGTTATTAAGCATTCATTTATTTGTATTAGGTTCATTTTGTCTTCTTATTATTGATATTTGACTGATTCATTAAAAGCAGACAATTATGTTTTAGGTTAATTTTTTACCTGACATGTTTCGGCGAGTCTTTCGCCTTCTTCAGAGTGTCGCATGATGGTGTCTTGAGCTGATGTTCCATGAGGGTGTGACTTACCTGTCAAAAAAATGAAAAAAATCAGAGCAGTAAAAGAACAAGCACAACATGAACATTACAAATCAGCAATCACTGACCACTGCAAAAGGGAAAACCACATCATGGACCGGGAGAAGGGCAGGGTCATCCGCACAGAAGAGAACAAACAACAGCGCTGGATCAGAGAGGCCATTGAGATCTGCAAGCGAGGCATAAAAACCATGAACAGAGACAAGGGAGCCTTCATCCTCTCTACCACCTGGACCAGCATCTTGGCGGAGTGAACCGCCAGCGGGGGGCGTGACTTGCCTTCATTCTTGTGACAGGTAAGTCACGCCCTCATGGAACATCAGCTGATAAAGACGGGTCACAAGACACCATCATGTGACACTCTGAAGAAGGCGAAAGACTTTCGTATTGTGACATGCTCAAGGCCTAAACACTCATCCGAGCAAATATAAGGTAGATTTTGTTAACATGCCCGGAGAAAAACATCAACGAAAATAATTTGTATTTGTTTTAACCAGTTGGTGGCGCTACCACTGCGATCAAAAATAAGTTGGCAGCCGTCTTCAGGGCCTGAATATCCTCAAATGTGAAAAATTTCGAGAAGATGGATCATCTGAATCATTTTGCAGGAACTTTTGTTGCCACGGAGAATAATCAGACTCTGCGGCACCGTAATAGCCACGCCCTTCGAAGGAAAGTCACAAAAATAGGGATAGAGTAAGATCAATGTCTTGAGTCTTTTCTAGCCAATTTTCAATCAGATTCGTTAAAAGGGCACCGTGCAGTACGTCAAAATGTAAAAAATGATATTGATTGGCGCAAGGTGTATAACTGAATATAAACATATAGATGTCTTCAGGTACAGACTCTTTATGTACATGTGAAGTTTTGGATTTTTAGCAGCATGTGCAGGAGAGTTATTAAGCATTTTGTCCATTGCGGCGAAGGAAATCTTAAGTGAAAACTTTGATGCCCCGCCCCCGTCATATAGTATTTCGGAAACAAAATATTTTAGCCCCAGTGTTTGTCCCAGGTCTTCAGATGCTACAGACAGAATTTTAAGGCAATCAGATGAAGCCTTTAGGATCAGGGTGCAAAAGAATGACCCCTGTAAACATGCAAAAAAGGGCAAAAGTCGGACTTTCAAAAATTCATAACTCACTTCCTGTTCATATTAGACGTTAAAATATCAAATTTTTCGCCATGCCCGATGAGACTGCCAAGTTTGGTGAGTTTTTGTGCATGTTTCGGGGTCAAAAATGCGATCGAACAATCGGAAAAATAATAATAATAATAATTCCTACAAAAACAATAGGGACTTCGCAGCGGTCGCTGCTCAGGCCCTAATAATAATAATAATAATAATAATAATAATAATAAAAGTAATAATATTTTCTACAAAAACAATAGGGACCTCGCCGCGGTCGCTGCTCGGGCCCCAATAATAATTTCTACACAAAGTCCATTGTGGTGACCCGCCCCCTTTTAAGTAAATTCAAAATGGCCGACTTCCTGTAAAACCTAGCTCATTGCTCCAAGAGACTTTTTTGTAGGTCTTGGTCTTATACATACAGTGAACCCTCGCTACTTCGCGGTTCACCTTTCGCGGGTTCAGTGCTTCGCGGGTCTAAAAAATATTCGGGGGCATTGTAGTTTCGCCGAGCGGCACGACGGGGCGCTGGAGCGGTTAGACGGCCGGCGTGCGCCGAAGAAGAGCGTGGGCGAAGAGGAGAGTGGACGAAGAAGAGCACGTTCCCCCGGACACGATCGGTGGCGACGTTTCGCGCGGTTCGGACCGTACCAGAGCTCCGGCCGGCGTGCGTGGCAGTTAAGCCATAGAGGAGCACCTTCCCCGGGCACGGGCGGTGCCAAGCGGCCCCTAAGTTTAACCGAATGGAAGCTCCGGAGGAGGAGGGCATGTTCGCGTCACAGTAAGCCGAAGAGGAGCACCTTCCCCGGGCACGGGCGGTTCCAAGCGGCCCCTGAGTTTAACCGAATGGAAGCTCCGGAGGAGGAGGGCATGCTCGCGTCACAGTAAGCCGAAGAGGAGCACCTTCCCCGGGCACGGGCGGTTCCAAGCGGCCCCTAAGTTTAACCGAATGGAAGCTCCGGAGGAGGAGGGCATGCTCGCGTCACAGTAAGCCGAAGAGTAGCACCTTCCCCGGGCACGGCGGTGCCAAGCGGCCCCTAAGTTTAACCGAATGGAAGCTCCGGGGGAGGAGGGCGGGCGTGTGTCACAGTTAAGCCGAATTGGAGCACCTCTTCTGCCCGGGCACGAGCGGAGCGCGAGGCTGTCAGTTATGAATGAATAAATGAATAAATAAATAAAGAATGCCACCTTTCATTTCACAGGGCACACCGGACGGCGTACCAGCAGGTAAAAGTCGGAGTAATTAAATAAATACAAAAAGAATGGCTGGGGAATAAAAAAATAATACGTTTTAATAATAATTTGGTTTTTTTGTTATAAAATGAATTTCACTCTCTCTCTCCCCGTATATATATATATATATATATATATATATATATATATATTTATTATATATATTGTATATTTTTTTAAGCATTTTTGAAGGTGCGCCGCTACTTCGCGGATTTTCAGTTTTCGCGGGTGGTCTCGGTCCCCATTAACCGCGATAACCGAGGGTTCACTGTACTCCATAAAATTTACAAAAAGCGAGGTGAAACACTCAATCAGGGCTGCTTTTTTTAACATTTCTCGAGGGCCATGGCGAGCCATTTCAAAAAAGCTGCACAACTAACGTATAAAATATTGATAAATTTGCTCGGCCTGATGTGTGTGTAAAGTTTTACGAGTTGTCGTTCATATTTAGAACCTCATAATCAGCGTTGTTTTATTGCCGAACAGTGCAATGCCACTCCCACAACTTTTCACGAAAAAGGACAAATTTCGTATTGTGACATCCTCATGGCCGAAACAGTCATCCGAGCATATATGAGGGCAACCTTGTTGAGTTGCACGGAGAAAAACATCCAAGAAAATAACTTGTATTAGCTTTTACCAGTTGGTGGCGCTACTACTACGATGAAAAATAAGTCGGTAGATGTCTTCAGGGCTGAAGTATCCTCAAATGTGTACAACTTCGAGAAGATAGGATCATCTGAGTCATGTTGCCGGAGCTTTTGTTGCCACAGAGTACAATCGGACTTTTCAGCACCGTAATAGCCACGCCTTTTGCCAAAACGTCACAAAATTCGGCAGAGAGTAAGATCATTGTCTTGAGTCTTTTCTGACTAATTTTCAGTCGGATTCGTCAAAAGGGCACCGTGCAGTACGTGAAAATTAAAATAAAAACAAATTTTTGATTCCACTTGGCGGCACTGTGTGTATAACAAAATAATAACATTAAGATGTCTTCAGGTCGGGACGTTTTATTTACAGGTGAAGGTTTGGATTTTTAGGAGCATGTGCAGGGGAGTTATTAAGCATTCATTTATTTGTATTAGGTTCATTTTGTCTTCTTATTATTGATATTTGACTGATTCATTAAAAGCAGACAATTATGTTTTAGGTTAATTTTTTCACTGACATGTTTCGGCGAGTCTTTCGCCTTCTTCAGAGTGTCGCATGATGGTGTCTTGAGCTGATGTTCCATGAGGGTGTGACTTACCTGTTAAAAAAAATGAAAAAAATCAGAGCAGTAAAAGAACAAGCACAACATGAACATTACAAATCAGCAATCACTGACCACTGCAAAAGGGAAAACCACATCATGGACCGGGAGAAGGGCAGGGTCATCCGCACAGAAGAGAACAAACAACAGCGCTGGATCAGAGAGGCCATTGAGATCTGCAAGCGAGGCATAAAAACCATGAACAGAGACAAGGGAGCCTTCATCCTCTCTACCACCTGGACCAGCATCTTGGCGGAGTGAACGGACAGCGGGGGGCGTGACTTGCCTTCATTCTTGTGACAGGTAAGTCACGCCCTCATGGAACATCATCTGATAAAGACGGGTCACAAGGCACCATCATGTGACACTCTGAAGAAGGCGAAAGACTTTCGTATTGTGACATGCTCAAGGCCTAAACACTCATCCGAGCAAATATAAGGTAGATTTTGTTAACCTGCCCGGAGAAAAACATCAACGAAAATAATTTGTATTTGTTTTAACCAGTTGGTGGCGCTACCACTGCGATCAAAAATAAGTTGGCAGCCGTCTTCAGGGCCTGAATATCCTCAAATGTGAAAAATTTCGAGAAGATGGATCATCTGAATCATTTTGCAGGAACTTTTGTTGCCACGGAGAATAATCAGACTCTGCGGCACCGTAATAGCCACGCCCTTCGAAGGAAAGTCACAAAAATAGGGATAGAGTAAGATCAATGTCTTGAGTCTTTTCTAGCCAATTTTCAATCAGATTCGTTAAAAGGGCACCGTGCAGTACGTCAAAATGTAAAAAATGATATTGATTGGCGCAAGGTGTATAACTGAATATAAACATATAGATGTCTTCAGGTACAGACTCTTTATGTACATGTGAAGTTTTGGATTTTTAGCAGCATGTGCAGGAGAGTTATTCAGCATTTTGTCCATTGCGGCGAAGGAAATCTTAAGTGAAAACTTTGAAGCCCCGCCCCCGTCATATAGTATTTCGGAAACAAAAAATTTTAGCCCCAGTGTTTGTCCCAGGTCTTCAGATGCTACAGACAGAATTTTAAGGCAATCAGATGAAGCCTTTAGGATCAGGGTGCAAAAGAATGACCCCTGTAAACATGCAAAAAAGGGCAAAAGTCGGACTTTCAAAAATTCATAACTCACTTCCTGTTCATATTAGACGTTAAAATATCAAATTTTTCGCCATGCCCGATGAGACTGCCAAGTTTGGTGAGTTTTTGTGCATGTTTCGGGGTCAAAAATGCGATCGAACAATCGGAAAAATAATAATAATAATTTCTACAAAAACAATAGGGACTTCTTAGCGGTCGCTGCTCAGGCCCTAATAATAATAATAATAATAATAATAAAAGTAATAATATTTTCTACAAAAACAATAGGGACCTCGCCGCGGTCGCTGCTCGGGCCCCAATAATAATTTCTACACAAAGTCCATTGTGGAGACCCGCCCCCTTTTAAGTAAATTCAAAATGGCCGACTTCCTGTAAAACCTAGCTCATTGCTCCAAGAGACTTTTTTGTAGGTCTTGGTCTTATACATACAGTGAACCCTCGCTACTTCGAGGTTCACCTTTCGCGGGTTCAGTGCTTCGCGGGTCTAAAAAATATTCGGGGGCATTGTAGTTTCGCCGAGCGGCACGACGGGGCGCTGGAGCGGTTAGACGGCCGGCGTGCGCCGAAGAAGAGCGTGGGCGAAGAGGAGAGTGGACGAAGAAGAGCACGTTCCCCCGGACACGATCGGTGGCGACGTTTCGCGCGGTTCGGACCGTACCAGAGCTCCGGCCGGCGTGCGTGGCAGTTAAGCCGTAGAGGAGCACCTTCCCCGGGCACGGGCGGTTCCAAGCGGCCCCTGAGTTTAACCGAATGGAAGCTCCGGAGGAGGAGGGCATGCTCGCGTCACAGTAAGCCGAAGAGGAGCACCTTCCCCGGGCACGGGCAGTTCCAAGCGGCCCCTAAGTTTAACCGAATGGAAGCTCCGGAGGAGGAGGGCATGCTCGCGTCACAGTAAGCCGAAGAGGAGCACCTTCCCCGGGCACGGGCGGTGCCAAGCGGCCCCTAAGTTTAACCGAATGGAAGCTCCGGGGGAGGAGGGCGGGCGTGTGTCACAGTTAAGCCGAATTGGAGCACCTCTTCTGCCGGGCACGAGCGGAGCGCGAGGCTGTCAGTTATGAATGAATAAATGAATAAATAAATAAAGAATGCCACCTTTCATTTCACAGGGCACACCGGACGGCGTACCAGCAGGTAAAAGTCGGAGTAATTAAATAAATACAAAAAGAATGGTTGGGGAATAAAAAAATAATAAGTTTTAATAATAATTTGTTTTTTTTGTTATAACATGAATTTCACTCTCTCTCTCTCTCTCTCCCCCCGTATATATATATATATATATATATATATATATATATATATATATATATATATCTATATTTATATATTTATTATATATATTGTATATTTTTTTTAAGCATTTTTGAAGGTGCGCCGCTACTTCGCGGATTTTCAGTTTTCGCGGGTGGTCTCGGTCCCCATTAACCGCGATAACCGAGGGTTCACTGTACTCCATAAAATTTACAAAAAGCGAGGTGAAACACTCAACCAGGGCTGCTTTTTTGAACATTTCTCGAGGGCCATGGTGAGCCATTTCAAAAAAGCTGCACAACTAACGTATAAAATATTGATAAATTTGCTCGGCCTGATGTGTGTGTAAAGTTTCACGAGTTGTTGTTCATATTTAGAACCTCATAATCAGCGTTGTTTTATTGCCGAACAGTGCAATGCCACTCCCACAACTTTTCATGAAAAAGGACAAATTTCGTATTATGACATCCTCATGGCCCGAAACAGTCATCCGAGCATATATGAGGGCGACCTTGTTGAGTTGCACGGAGAAAAACATCCAAGAAAATAACTTGTATTAGCTATTAGCAGTTGGTGGCGCTACTACTACGATGAAAAATAAGTTGGTAGATGTCTTCAGGGCTTAAGTATCCTCAAATGTGTGCAACTTCGAGAAGATAGGATCATCTGAGTCATGTTGCTGGAGCTTTTGTTGCCACAGAGTACAATCGGACTTTTCAGCACCGTAATAGCCACGCCTTTTGCCAAAACGTCACAAAATTCGGCAGAGAGTAAGATCATTGTCTAGAGTCTTTTCTGACTAATTTTCAGTCGGATTCGTCAAAAGGGCACCGTGCAGTACGTGAAAATTAAAATAAAAAAAAATTTTTGATTCCACTTGGCGGCACTGTGTGTATAACAAAATAATAACATTAAGATGTCTTCAGGTCAGGACGTTTTATTTACAGGTGAAGGTTTGGATTTTTAGGAGCATGTGCAGGGGAGTTATTAAGCATTAATTTATTTGTATTAGGTTCATTTTGTCTTCTTATTATTGATATTTGACTGATTCATTAAAAGCAGACAATTATGTTTTAGGATAATTTTTTACCTGACATGTTTCGGCGAGTCTTTCGCCTTCTTCAGAGTGTCGCATGATGGTGTCTTGAGCTGATGTTCCATGAGGGTGTGACTTACCTGTCAAAAAAATGAAAAAATCAGAGCAGTAAAAGAACAAGCACAACATGAACATTACAAATCAGCAATCACTGACCACTGCAAAAGGGAAAACCACATCATGAGAAGGGCAGGGTCATCCGCACAGAAGAGAACAAACAACAGCGCTGGATCAGAGAGGCCATTGAGATCTGCAAGCGAGGCATAAAAACCATGAACAGAGACAAGGGAGCCTTCATCCTCTCTACCACCTGGACCAGCATCTTGGCAGAGTGAACGGACAGCGGGGGGCGTGACTTGCCTTCATTCTTGTGACAGGTAAGTCACGCCCTCATGGAACATCAGCTGATAAAGACGGGTCACAAGACACCATCATGTGACACTCTGAAGAAGGCGAAAGACTTTTGTATTGTGACATGCTCAAGGCCTAAACACTCATCCGAGCAAATATAAGGTAGATTTTGTTAACCTGCCCGGAGAAAAACATCAACGAAAATAATTTGTATTTGTTTTAACCAGTTGGTGGCGCTACCACTGCGATCAAAAATAAGTTGGCAGCCGTCTTCAGGGCCTGAATATCCTCAAATGTGAAAAATTTCGAGAAGATGGATCATCTGAATCATTTTGCAGGAACTTATGTTGCCACGGAGAATAATCAGACTCTGCGGCACCGTAATAGCCACGCCCTTCGAAGGAAAGTCACAAAAATAGGGATAGAGTAAGATCAATGTCTTGAGTCTTTTCTAGCCAATTTTCAATCAGATTCGTTAAAAGGGCACCGTGCAGTACGTCAAAATGTAAAAAATGATATTGATTGGCGCAAGGTGTATAACTGAATATAAACATATAGATGTCTTCAGGTACAGACTCTTTATGTACATGTGAAGTTTTGGATTTTTAGCAGCATGTGCAGGAGAGTTATTAAGCATTTTGTCCATTGCGGCGAAGGAAATCTTAAGTGAAAACTTTGAAGCCCCGCCCCTGTCATATAGTATTTCGGAAACAAAAAATTTTAGCCCCAGTGTTTGTCCCAGGTCTTCAGATGCTACAGACAGAATTTTAAGGCAATCAGATGAAGCCTTTAGGATCAGGGTGCAAAAGAATGACCCCTGTAAACATGCAAAAAAGGGCAAAAGTCGGACTTTCAAAAATTCATAACTCACTTCCTGTTCATATTAGACGTTAAAATATCAAATTTTTCGCCATGCCCGATGAGACTGCCAAGTTTGGTGAGTTTTTGTGCATGTTTCGGGGATCAAAAATGCGATCGAACAATCGGAAAAATAATAATAATAATAATTTCTACAAAAACAATAGGGACTTCGCAGCGGTCGCTGCTCAGGCCCTAATAATAATAATAATAATATTATTAATAATAAAAGTAATAATATTTTCTACAAAAACAATAGGGACCTCGCAGCCGTCGCAGCTCGGGCCCGAATAACAATTTCTAGAAAAACAATAGGGACCTCGCAGCGGTCACTGCTCGGGCCCTAATAATAATAATAAAAATAATAATAATTTCCACAAAAACAATGGGGACCTCGTAGCGGTCGCTGCTCGGGCCCGAATAATAATTTCTACAAAAACAATAGGGACCTCGCCGCCGTCGCTGCTCGGGCCCCAATAATAATTTCTACACATAGTCCATTGTGGTGACCCGCCCCCTTTTAAGTAAATTCAAAATGGCCGACTTCCTGTAAAACCTAGCTCATTGCTCCAAGAGACTTTTTTGTAGGTCTTGGTCTTATACATACAGTGAACCCTCGCTACTTCGAGGTTCACCTTTCGCGGGTTCAGTGCTTCGCGGGTCTAAAAAATATTCGGGGGCATTGTAGTTTCGCCGAGCGGCACGACGGGGCGCTGGAGCGGTTAGACGGCCGGCGTGCGCCGAAGAAGAGCGTGGGCGAAGAGGAGAGTGGACGAAGAAGAGCACGTTCCCCCGGACACGATCGGTGGCGACGTTTCGCGCGGTTCGGACTGTACCAGAGCTCCGGCCGGCGTGCGTGGCAGTTAAGCCGTAGAGGAGAACCTTCCCAGGGCACGGGCGGTGCCAAGCGGCCCCTAAGTTTAACCGAATGGAAGCTCCGGAGGAGGAGGGCATGCTCGCGTCACAGTAAGCCGAAGAGGAGCACCTTCCACGGGCACGGGCGGTTCCAAGCGGCCCCTAAGTTTAACCGAATGGAAGCTCCGGAGGAGGAGGGGATGCTCGCGTCACAGTAAGCCGAAGAGGAGCACCTTTCCCGGGCACGGGCGGTTTCAAGCGGCCCCTAAGTTTAACTGAATGGAAGCTCCGGAGGAGGAGGGCATGCTCGCGTCACAGTAAACCGAAGAGGAGCACCTTCCCCGGGCACGGGCAGTGCCAAGCGGCCCCTAAGTTTAACCGAATGGAAGTTCCGGGGGAGGAGGGCGGGCGTGTGTCACAGTTAAGCCGAATTGGAGCACCTCTTCCGCCCGGGCACGAGCGGAGCGCGAGGCTGTCAGTTATGAATGAATAAATGAATAAATAAATAAAGAATGCCACCTTTCATTTCACAGGGCACACCGGACGGCGTACCAGCAGGTAAAAGTCGGAGTAATTAAATAAATACAAAAAGAATGGCTGGGGAATTAAAAAATAATATGTTTTAATAATAATTTGGTTTTTTTGTTATAACATGAATTTCACTCTCTCTCTCCCCGTATATATATATATATATATATATATATATATATATATATATATTTATATATTTATTATATATATTGTATTTTTTTTAAGCATTTTTGAAGGTGTGCCGCTACTTCGCGGATTTTCAGTTTTCGCGGGTGGTCTCGGGCCCCATTAACCGCGATAACCGAGGGTTCACTGTACTCCATAAAATTTACAAAAGGCGAGGTGAAACACTCAACCAGGGCTGCTTTTTTGAACATTTCTTGAGGGCCATGGCGGGCCATTTCAAAAAAGCTGCACAACTAATGTATAAAATATTGATAAATTTGCTCGGCCTCATGTGTGTGTAAAGTTTCACGAGTTGTCGTTCATATTTACAACCTCATAATCAGCGTTGTTTTATTGCCGAACAGTGCAATGCCACTCCCACAACCTTTCACGAAAAAGGACGAATTTCGTATTGTGACATCCTCATGGCCGAAACAGTAATCCGAGCATATATGAGGGCGACCTTGTTGAGTTGCACGGAGAAAAACATCCAAGAAAATAACTTGTATTAGCTTTTACCAGTTGGTGGCGCTACTACTACGATGAAAAATAAGTTGGTAGAAGTCTTCAGGGCTGAAGTATCCTCAAATGTGTACAACTTCGAGAAGATAGGATCATCTGAGTCATGTTGCCGGAGCTTTTGTTGTCACAAAGTACAATCGGACTTTTCAGCACCGTAATAGCCACGCCTTTTGCCAAAACGTCACAAAATTCGGCAGAGAGTAAGATCATTGTCTTGAGTCTTTTCTGACTAATTTTCAGTCGGATTCGTCAGAAGGGCACCGTGCAGTACGTGAAAATTAAAATAAAAACAAATTTTTGATTCCACTTGGCGGCGCTGTGTGTAAAACAAAATAATAACATTAAGATGTCTTCAGGTCGGGACGTTTTATTTACAGGTGAAGGTTTGGATTTTTAGGAGCATGTGCAGGGGAGTTATTAAGCATTCATTTATTTGTATTAGGTTCATTTTGTCTTCTTATTATTGATATTTGACTGATTCATTAAAAGCAGACATTTATGTTTTAGGTTAATTTTTTACCTGACATGTTTCGGCGAGTCTTTCGCCTTCTTCAGAGTGTCGCATGATGGTGTCTTGAGACCAGTCTTTATCAGCTGATGTTCCATGAGGGTGTGACTTACCTGTCAAAAAAATTAAAAAATCAGAGCAGTAAAAGAACAAGCACAACATGAAAAAAATTTGAATATTCAAAATAAAAGTACACAAAGAAGTCACAATTTTTCCACATTAGTTACTTACGTAGTTCCTCTCAAATGCAGCTCAACACTGCATTGAATTAGAGCTTGATAAGCCTACACACAAAACATACAAAGCACATTGTGGCATGATTCTGAATGAGCCAATCTAGCATTTCAACATCTGTTCAACTGTTGGAATTTTAACTATTATCTGACTCTATTAACCAACATTCATCCAACAATTATGCGCGCTCGTTTTGGACACTGCATTGAATTAGAGCTTGATAAACCCACACACAAAACATACAAAGCACATTGTGGCATGATTCTGAATGAGCCAATCTAGCATTTCAATATCTGTTCAACTTTCATCTTGAATTTCTATTATTTAAATAACAGGCAACATTCAACAGTTAATATGTTTTGCTTTACTTACCCAAATCAAACACATCACAAAAAAGCCTTAAATGAGCTAGTGGAGTAGATTGTATTAATTTGAGTGAAAGCTTAAGTCTTTTGGAGAATTTTGGAGAGCGATCGAGGGACACTGTGTTTAGCGTCGTAGGCCCAATGCTAACAATATGTAGCTCGTTGTAAAGGTCCTCATAAAAATAAATAAAACACACAACGCTTATCAGTATTATTAAAAGGGTGATTATAATGTACTTAAGTTTTCCCCAAAATAATTCGAGTACGTACGTTGTTGATATACCCTCTGTGTTCTCGTCACTTATCCTTTTAGCATACTGTGTTTTAGCTAACGCACCAAGCAGTTTTCCAACACAGGCAACCTTGAAAAATTACAAAACACATTGTAAAGTAAGTCTAAAAAATGAGAGCCAGACATTTACCCAAGATTAATTAATTAATTCAATTATCGTTCGGGACTCACCGTGCTTTCAGCTCTTCTGCCGCACCTCAAAGACCGCGTAGCTTGCATTCGCTCCTTTTCTCACAGTTTGAATATGCTGCCTTCAAAAGAATCTGTAATTTTGACAACTCCAACTTGAATCTACAAAAATCAAGCAATAAGGTAGAAATAACTTCAAATATACTTTGAATAAAGATCTTTCACAGCATACAGAATTAATAAAATAACATTAATTAATAATGTTGATTTTGTTTATTTAAAAAAAAGTAACTGTGTTGACTGTTGGATGTGGCTGACAATGCTGGACCTGCCTTGTCAAATAGTTCATAGATGACAATCTTAGCTGTCTGGTATATTATAAAATGTTATCTTGTCCCTTAAGGGTTATTAAGTCACAGTTGGGGGTACATGTAAATTCACAAAATATAACGTCCAGCCTTGTTAAATTTAGCATAGATAAATACATGAATTTAATTTTAATTTTAATAAATCAATCAATCCTCTGTACTGCTTCTTGTCCTCACAAGGGTCCCCGGGAGTGCTGGAGCCTATCCCAGCTGTCTTCGGGCAGTCGACAGGGTACACCCTGAACTGGTTGCCAGTCAATCGCAGGGCACACAGAGACAAGCAACCATCCGCTCTCACACTCAGACCTTGGACCAGTGACCAATCAACCTATCATGGATGTTTTTGGAAAGTGGGAGGAAACCGGCGAAAACCCTAGCAGGCACAGGGAGAACCTTGCACTTCTGTACTGTGATGCGGACTTGCTAACCAGTCCGCCACCGTGCCGCTTGTTCTAAAGAGTCCCAGAAAATAAAAACACCCGTCCCTTAGTCAAAAGCGGAAAAAGTCCAACAACAACCCGACCATAATTTGCATTGTTCCATAAGTTAAATCAATGTCAAACCTAATAAAAGCTGACTTCTGGTCCTCAAAAATCCTACACTTATTTTAGTCCTTTCACAATCTCGCAGCATAGGCTCCATGGCCATGTCTCTATCGTTTTGGCATCCATTGAATAGTTCTACTGAGAATAGTCTTCGGGTGGTTACTATTAGCATAGCATGCATTAAATATCAAAAAGGCTCCAGAACAAATTTTCAAACCCATGCCCGCTTAGCTCATCTATAACCCATACAGGACCCAGACATGGTTGACCAGCTCTAACCTATGCCCACTTATCCCACACATAACCCAAACAGGACCGATAAATGGTGACCACTTCTAACCCATGCCCACTTAGCCCACACATAACCCAAATAGGACCCAGACATGGTTGACCAGCTCTAACCCATGCCCACTTGGCCCATATACAGCCCATATGAGACCCTCACATGGTTGACCAGTTCTAACCCATGCCCACTTAGCCCACACATAACCCAAATAGGACCTATAAATGGTTTCAGTAGTAGATTCAGTAGTTTTTATCATTACAGCATTTTCCCCTCTGTATAATGGACAGACATTAGGAGTGTTTCCTTACACTTAGATACGTTTATACTGTGTATATTTGCATGCTTTTTATGAATGTCTGCTGCTAATGTTATACATTAACGGCTACATTACGCCGCCGACTCTGTGTGAGCTATATCTTTGCTGCTGTAACACCTAAAATTTCCCCATTGTGGGACTAATAAAGGACATCTTTATCTTTATCTTTACCAGTTCTAACCCATGCCTACTTAGCCCATACACAACCCGTATTGCACCCACAACATTTGCCCAGTTTAAGCCCATGCCCACCAATCCCAGATGGCGCCCACATGGAACCCTGTACCATTGCCCACTTCTAGCCCATTCCCACTTGGTACCCAGGAATCCCGCATTTACCCCATTTGGGGCCCAGTTGGACATGTTGGCTGGGTACAGTACTTTTATTCTTGCAGTATTTTTATCATTGCAGTATTTTCAATCATTCAGTATTTTTTTTTATCATTGCAGCGTTTTTATTTATTTCCCCTCTGAACCATAGACAGGCATTAGGAGTGTTTCCTTACACTTGTATATGTTGTGGGCTGTAAGTGTGTATATACATGGGGATCTGTGTATATACGTATATACTGTGTATATTTGCATGCTTTTTATGAATGCCTGCTGCCAATGTTATACATTAACGGCTACATTACGTCGGTGCCACTGTGTGATGTATATCTTTGCTGCTGTAACACTGCAAATGTCCCCGTTATGGGACAATTAAAAGACATCTTTATCTTTAGAAATTGAAGATTCACTTGCGAGGCCATTTTCAACACGGACCTTTCAAGAGAAGCTATATCGTCCAACACTCGGTCAGTGCTGTCTAAGTGCTTTTCTGTATATTGTTTGTCCACCCGTGGTGTCATAAATTATGGTATTATGAGGGGGATTTATTCAAGTAGGACGAAGTAGGACTTCATTGAAGGCCAAGGTGTGAAATGCATGGCCCTCCACTGGTTCAAATAATATCTAAAACTAAATTACCAGTTACATGTGCAATTTCAATATTCAACAATTATCTCAACAAAAAAGGACAATCTGAATTTTTTTTAAATGCACAATAAAACAGAAAAGCCATTTCCGGGTATTTTACAATTCAGTCTTCATTGGGGAAAAAACATTCAACAATTTGCTTTTCTTATTTAATACATAGTTCAGCACAGCAGGTGGCGGACAAGCACCTTAAAACGTCATTCGCCTACACAAGGAAGAAGAACATGCCCGAGGCGCTCCCGTGTCCTCGTCTTTCGGTCAACCTGAGAATAATGTTCTTGAGGATTAAAGTTTATAAATGTAAGTATGATGTGATTTTTTATTTTATTTTATGTTGTTGAACAGTGTTTTTGTTTATTTTATAATTTCGTCATTAAAAGGCTGTGGCGGTTGGAGAGTCAGCTTCGTGTTAGGGCGTGTTAAAGATCCCGATACCCACACTACACCCTCATTGAAGTATATACGAGTAAAATTATTCGAGCGCGCAGCCAAAGTATATTGTCCACAATTATTTGCGGACTTAACCAAAATCCCATTGAACTGGCGATGTTCGGTGGAATTCTTGTGCCCATGCTGAAAAAAATTATACACACAGCGCCGTCAAGTGGAATCAAAAATTTTTTTTAATTTTAATTTTCACGTACTGCACGGTGCCCTTTTGACGAATCCGACTGAAAATTAGTCAGAAAAGACTCACTTACTCTCTGCCGAATTTTGTGACGTTTTGGCAAAAGGCGTGGCTATTACGGTGCTGAAAAGTCCGATTGTACTCTGTGGCAACAAAAGCTCCGGCAACATTACTCAGATGATACTATCTTCTCGAAGTTGTACACATTTGAGGATACTTCAGCCCTGAAGACATCCACCAACTTATTTTTCATCGTAGTAGTAGCGCCACCAACTGGTAAAAGCTAATACAAGTTATTTTTTTGGATGTTTTTCTCCATGCAACTCAACAAGGTCGCCCTCATATATGCTCGGATGACTGTTTCGGCCATGAGGATGTCACAATACGAAATTCATCCTTTTTCGTGAAAAGTTGTGGGCAATAAAACAACGCTGATTATGAGGTTCTAAATATGAACGACAACTCGTGAAACTTTACACACACATCAGGCAGAGCAAATTTATCAATATTTTATACGTTAGTTGTGCAGCTATTTTGAAATGGCTCGCCATGGCCCTCGAGAAATGTTAAAAAAAGCAGCCCTGGTTGAGTGTTTCACCTCGCTTTTTGTAAATTTTATGGAGTACAGTGAACCCTCGGTTATCGCGGTTAATGGGGACCGAGACCACCCGCGAAAACTGAAAATCCGCGAAGTAGCGGCGCACCTTCAAAAATGCTTAAAAAAAAATACAATATATATAATAAATACATATATATATATATATACGGGGAGAGAGAGAGAGAGTGAAATTCATGTTATAACAAAAAAAACAAATTATTATTAAAACGTATTATTTTTTTATTCCCCAGCCATTCTTTTTGTATTTATTTAATTACTCAGACTTTTACCTGCTGGTACGCCGTCTGGTGTGCCCTGTGAAATGAAAGGTGCCATTCTTTATTTATTTATTTATTTATTCATTTATTCATTCATAACTGACAGCTTCGCGCTCCGCTCGTGCCCGGGCGGAAGAGGTGCTCCAATTCGGCTTAACTGTGACACACGCCCACCCTCCTCCCCCGGAGCTTCCATTCGGTTAAACTTAGGGGCCGCTTGGCACCGCCCGTGCCCGGGGAAGGTGCTCCTCTTCGGCTTACTGTGACGCGAGCATGCCCTCCTCCCCCGGAGCTTCCATTCGGTTAAACTTAGGGGCTGCTTGGAACCGCCCGTGGCCGGGGAAGGTGCTCCTCTTCGGCTTACTGTGACGCGAGCATGCCCTCCTCCTCCGGAGCTTCCATTCGGTTAAACTTAGGGGCCGCTTGGAACCGCCCGTGCCCGGGGAAGGTGCTCCTCTTCGGCTTACTGTGACGCGAGCATGCCCTCCTCCTCCGGAGCTTCCATTCGGTTAAACTTAGGGGCCGCTTGGCACCGCCCGTGCCCGGGGAAGGTGCTCCTCTACGGCTTAACTGCCACGCACGCCGGCCGGAGCTCTGGTACTGTCCGAACCGCGCGAAACGTCGCCACCGATCGTGTCCGGGGGAACGTGCTCTTCTTCGTCCACTCTCCTCTTCGCCCACGCTCTTCTTCGGCGCACGCCGGCCGTCTAACCGCTCCAGCGCCCCGTCGTGCCGCTCAGCGAAACTACAATGCCCCCGAATATTTTTTATACCCGCGAAGCACTGAACCCGCGAAAGGTGAACCGCGAGGTAGCGAGGGTTCACTGTATGTATAAGACCAAGACCTACAAAAAAGTCTCTTCGAGCAATAAGCTAGGTTTTACAGGAAGTCGGCCATTTTGAATTTACTTAAAAGGGGGCGGGTCACCACAATGGACTTTGTGTAGAAATTATTATTGGGGCCCAAGCAGCGACCGCGGCGAGGTCCCTATTGTTTATGTAGAAATTATTATTAGGGCCCGAGCAGCGACCGCTACGAGGTCCCCATTGTTTTTGTGGAAATTATTATTATTATTATTATTATTAGGGCCCGAGCAAGTGACCGCTGCGAGGTCCCTATTGTTTTTGTAGAAAATATTATTACTTTTATTATTATTATTATTATTATTAGGGCCTGAGCAGCGACCGCTGCGAAGTCCCTATTGTTTTTGGAGAAATTATTATTATTATTATTTTTCCGATTGTTCGATTGCATTTTTGACCCCCGAAACATGCACAAAAATTCACCAAACTTGGCAGTCTCATCGGGCATGGCGAAAAATTTGATATTTTAACGTCTAATATGAACAGGAAGTGAGTTATGAATTTTTGAAAGTCCGACTTTTGCCCTTTTTTGCATGTTTACAGGGGTCATTCTTTTGCACCCTGATCCTAAAGGCTTCATCTGATTGCCTTAAAATTCTGTCTGTAGCATCTTAAGACCTGGGACAAACACTGGGGCTAAAATTGGGGCTAAAATCTTTTGTTTCCGAAATACTATATGACGGGGGCGGGGCTTCAAAGTTTTCACTTAAGATTTCCTTCGCCGCAATGGACAAAATGCTTAATAACTCTCCTGCACATGCTGCTAAAAATCCAAAACTTCACATGTACATAAAGAGTCGGTACCTGAAGACATCTATATGTTTATATTCTGTTATACACCTTGCGCCAATCAATATCATTTTTTACATTTTGACGTACTGCACGGTGCCCTTTTAACGAATCCGATTGAAAATTGGCTAGAAAAGACTCAAGACATTGATCTTACTCTATCCCTATTTTTGTGACTTTCCTTCGAAGGGCGTGGCTATTACGGTGCCGCAGAGTCTGATTATTCTCCGTGGCAACAAAAGTTCCTGCAAAATGATTCAGATGATCCATCTTCTCGAAATTTTTCACATTTGAGGATATTCAGGCCCTGAAGACGGCTGCCAACTTCTTTTTGATCGCAGTGTTAGCGCCACCAACTGGTTAAAACAAATACAAATTATTTTCGTTGATTTTTTTCTCCGGGCAGGTTAACAAAATCTACCTTACATTTGCTCGGATGAGTGTTTAGGCCTTGAGGATGTCACAATACGAAAGTCTTTCGCCTTCTTCAGAGTGTCACATGATGGTGTCTTGTGGCCCGTCTTTATCAGCTGATGTTCCATGAGGGCGTGACTTACCTGTCACAAGAATGAAGGCAAGTCACGCCCCCCGCTGTCCGTTCACTCCGCCAAAATGCTGCTCCAGGTGGTAGAGAGGATGAAGGCTCCCTTGTCTCTGTTCATGGTTTTTATGCCTCGCTTGCAGATCTCAATGGCCTCTCTGATCCAGCGCTGTTGTTTGTTCTCTTCGGTGCGGATGACCCTGCCCTTCTCCCGGTCCATGATGTGGTTTTCCCTTTTGCAGTGGTCAGTGATTGCTGATTTGTAATTTTCATGTTGTGCTTGTTCTTTTACTGCTCTGATTTTTCATTTTTTTGACAGGTAAGTCACACCCTCATGGAACATCAGCTGATAAAGACGGGTCTCAAGACACCATCATGCGACACTCTGAAGAAGGCGAAAGGCTCGCCGAAACATGTCAGGTAAAAAATTAACCTAAAACATAATTGTCTGCTTTTAATGAATCAGTCAAATATCAATAATAAGAAGACAAAATGAACCTAATACAAATAAATGAATGCTTAATAACTCCCCTGCACATGCTCCTAAAAATCCAAACCTTCACCTGTAAATAAAATGTCCCGACCTGAAGACATCTTAATGTTATTATTTTGTTATACACACAGCGCCGCCAAGTGGAATCAAAAATTTGTTTTTATTTTAATTTTCACGTACTGCACCGTGCCCTTTTGACGAATCCGACTGAAAATTAGTCAGAAAAGACTCAAGACAATGATCTTACTCTCTGCCGAGTTTTGTGACGTTTTGGCAAAAGGCGTGGCTATTACGGTGCTGAAAAGTCCGATTGTACTTTGTGGCAACAAAAGCTCCGGCAACATGACTGAGATGATCCTATCTTCTCGAAGTTGTACACATTTGAGGATACTTCAACCCTGAAGACATCTACCAACTTATTTTTCATCGTAGTAGTAGCGCCACCAACTGGTAAAAGCTAATACAAGTTATTTTCTTGGATGTTTTTCTCCGTGCAACTCAACAAGGTCGCCCTCATATATGCTCGGAGGACTGTTTCGTCCATGAGGATGTCACAATACGAAATTCATCCTTTTTCGTGAAAAGTTGTGGGAGTGGCATTGCACTGTTCGGCAATAAAACAACGCTGATTATGAGGTTCTAAATATGAACGACAACTCGTGAAACTTGACACACACATCAGGCAGAGCAAATTTATCAATATTTTATACGTTAGTTGTGCAGCTTTTTTGAAATGGCTCGCCATGGCCCTCGAGAAATGTTCAAAAAAGCAGCCCTGGTTGAGTGTTTCACCTCGCTTTTTGTAAATTTTATGGAGTACAGTGAACCCTCGGTTATCGCGGTTAATGGGGACCGAGACCACCCGCGGAAACTGAAAATCCGCAAAGTAGCGGCGCACCTTCAAAAATGCTTAAAAAAAAATACAATATATATAATAAATATATATATATATATATATATATATACGGGGAGAGAGAGTGAGAGAGAGAGAGTGAAATTCATGTTATAACAAAAAAACCAAATTATTATTAAAACGTATTATTTTTTTATTCCCCAGCCATTCTTTTTGTATTTATTTAATTACTCCGACTTTTACCTGCTGGTACGCCGTCCGGTGTGCCCTGTGAAATGAAAGGTGGCATTCTTTATTTATTTATTTATTTATTCATTTATTCATTCATAACTTACAGCTTCGCGCTCCGTTCGTGCCCGGGCGGAAGAGGTGTTCCAATTCGGCTTAACTGTGACACACGCCCGCCCTCCTCCCCCGGAGCTTCCATTCGGTTAAACTTAGGGGCCGCTTGGCACCGCCCGTGCCCGGGGAAGGTGCTCCTCTTCGGCTTACTGTGACACGAGCATGCCCGCCTCCTCCGGAGCTTCCATTCGATTAAACTTAGGGGCCGCTTGGAACCGCCCGTGCCCGGCGAAGGTGCTCCTCTTCGGCTTACTGTGACGCGAGCATGCCCTCCTCCTCCGGAGCTTCCATTTGGTTAAACTTAGGGGCCGCTTGGAACCGCCCGTGCCTGGGGAAGGTGCTCCTCTTCGGCTTACTGTGACGCGAGCATGCCCTCCTCCTCCGGAGCTTCCATTTGGTTAAACTTTGGGGCCGCTTGGCACCGCCCGTGCCCGGGGAAGGTGCTCCTCTACGGCTTAACTGCCACGCACGCCGGCCGGAGCTCTGGTACGGTCCGAACCGCGCGAAACGTCGCCACCGATCGTGTCCGGGGGAACGTGCTCTTCTTCGTCCACTCTCCTCTTCGCCCACGCTCTTCTTCGGCGCACGCCGGCCGTCTAACCGCTCCAGCGCCCGTCGTGCCGCTCGGCGAAACTACAATGCCCCCGAATATTTTTTATACCCGCGAAGCACTGAACCCGCGAAAGGTGAACTGCGAAGTAGCGAGGGTTCACTGTATGTATAAGACCAAGACCTACAAAAAAGTCTCTTGGAGCAATGAGCTAGGTTTTACAGGAAGTCGGCCATTTTGAATTTACTTAAAAGGGGCGGGTCACCACAATGGACTTTGTGTAGAAATTATTATTGGGGCCCGAGCAGCGACCGCGGCGAGGTCCCTATTGTTTATGGAGAAATTATTATTAGGGCCCGAGCAGCGACCGCTACGAGGTCCCCATTGTTTTTGTGGAAATTATTATTATTATTATTATTAGGGCCCGAGCAGTGACCGCTGCGAGGTCCCTATTGTTTTTCTAGAAATTGTTATTAGGGCCCGAGCTGCGACGGCTGCGAGGTCCCTATTGTTTTTGTAGCTAAAAATCCAAAACTTCACATGTACATAAAGAGTCGGTACCTGAAGACATCTATATGTTTATATTCAGTTATACACCTTGCGCCAATCAATATCAATTTTTACATTTTGACGTACTGCTCGGTGCCCTTTTAACGAATCCGATTGAAAATTGGCTAGAAAAGACTCAAGACATTGATCTTACTCTATCCCTATTTTTACGACTTTCCTTCAAAGGGCGTGGCTATTACGGTGCCGCAGAGTCTGATTATTCTCCGTGGCAACAAAAGTTCCTGCAAAATGATTCAGATGATCCATCTTCTGGAAATCTTTCACATTTGAGGATATTCAGGCCCTGAAGACGGCTGCCAACTTATTTTTGATCGCAGTGGTAGTGCTACCAACTGGTTAAAACAAATACAAATTATTTTCGTTGATGTTTTTCTCCGGGCAGGTGAACAAAATCTACCTTATATTTGCTCGGATGAGTGTTTAGGCCTTGAGCATGTCACAATACGAAAGTCTTTCGCCTTCTTCAGAGTGTCACATGATGCTGTCTTGTGACCCGTCTTTATCAGCTGATGTTCCATGAGGGCGTGACTTACCTGTCACAAGAATGAAGGCAAGTCACGCCCCCCGCTGTCCGTTCACTCCGCCAAGATGCTGGTCCAGGTGGTAGAGAGGATGAAGGCTCCCTTGTCTCTGTTCATGGTTTTTATGCCTCGCTGCTCGGGCCCCAATAATAATTTCTACACAAAGTCCATTGTGGTGACCCGCCTCCTTTTAAGTAAATTCAAAATGGCCGACTTCCTGTAAAACCTAGCTCATTGCTCCAAGAGACTTTTTTGTAGGTCTTGGTCTTATACATACAGTGAACCCTCGCTACTTCGCGGTTCACCTTTCGCGGGTTCAGTGCTTCGCGGGTCTAAAAAATATTCGGGGGCATTGTAGTTTCGCCAAGCGGCACGACGGGGCGCTGGAGCGGTTAGACGGCCGGCGTGCGCCGAAGAAGAGCGTGGACGAAGAGGAGAGTGGACGAAGAAGAGCACGTTCCCCCGGACACGATCGGTGGCGACGTTTCGCGCGGTTCGGACCGTACCAGAGCTCCGGCCGGCGTGCGTGGCAGTTAAGCCGTAGAGGAGCACCTTCCCCGGGCACGGGCGGTGCCAAGCGGCCCCTAAGTTTAACCGAATGGAAGCTCCGGAGGAGGAGGGCATGCTCGCGTCACAGTAAGCCGAAGAGGAGCACCTTCCCCGGGCACGGGCGGTTCCAAGCGGCCCCTAAGTTTAACCGAATGGAAGCTCCGGAGGAGGAGGGCATGCTCGCGTCACAGTAAGCCGAAGAGGAGCACCTTCCCCGGCCACGGGCGGTTCCAAGCGGCCCCTAAGTTTAACCGAATGGAAGCTCCGGGGGAGGAGGGCATGCTCGCGTCACAGTAAGCCGAAGAGGAGCACCTTCCCCGGGCACGGGCGGTGCCAAGCGGCCCCTAAGTTTAACCGAATGGAAGCTCCGGGGGAGGAGGGTGGGCGTGTGTCACAGTTAAGCCGAATTGGAGCACCTCTTCCGCCCGGGCACGAGCGGAGCGCGAAGCTGTCAGTTATGAATGAATAAATGAATAAATAAATAAAGAATGGCACCTTTCATTTCACAGGGCACACCAGACGGCGTACCAGCAGGTAAAAGTCTGAGTAATTAAATAAATACAAAAAGAATGGCTGGGGAATAAAAAAATAATACGTTTTAATAATAATTTGGTTTTTTTGTTATAACATGAATTTCACTCTCTCTCTCTCTCTCCCCCCGTATATATATATATATATATATATATATATATATATTTATATATTTATTATATATATTGTATATTTTTTTTAAGCATTTTTGAAGGTGCGCCGCTACTTCGCGGATTTTCAGTTTTCGCGGGTGGTCTCGGTCCCCATTAACCGCGATAACCGAGGGTTCACTGTACTCCATAAAATTTACAAAAAGCGAGGTGAAACACTCAACCAGAGCTGCTTTTTTTTTAACATTTCTCGAGGGCCATGGCGAGCCATTTCAAAAAAGCTGCACAACTAACGTATAAAATATTGATAAATTTGCTCGGCCTGATGTGTGTGTAAAGTTTTACGAGTTGTCGTTCATATTTAGAACCTCATAATCAGCTTTGTTTTATTGCCGAACAGTGCAATGCCACTCCCACAACTTTTCACGAAAAATCACGAATTTCGTATTGTGACATCCTCATGGCCGAAACAGTCATCCGAGCATATATGAGGGCGACCTTGTTGAGTTGCACGGAGAAAAACATCCAAGAAAATAACTTGTATTAGCTTTTACCAGTTGGTGGCGCTACTACTACGATGTAAAATAAGTTGGTAGATGTCTTCAGGGCTGAAGTATCCTCAAATGTGTACAACTTCGAGAAGATAGGATCATCTGAGTCATGTTGCCGGAGCTTTTGTTGCCACAGAGTACAATCGGACTTTTCAGCACCTTAATAGCCACGCCTTTTGCCAAAACGTCACAAAATTCGGCAGAGAGTAAGATCATTGTCTTGAGTCTTTTCTGACTAATTTTCAGTCGGATTCGTCAAAAGGGCACCGTGCAGTACGTGAAAATTAAAATAAAAACAAATTTTTGATTCCACTTGGCGGCACTGTGTGTATAACAAAATAATAACATTAAGATGTCTTCAGGTCGGGACGTTTTATTTACAGGTGAAGGTTTGGATTTTTAGGAGCATGTGCAGGGGAGTTATTAAGCATTCATTTATTTGTATTAGGTTCATTTTGTCTTCTTATTATTGATATTTGACTGATTCATTAAAAGCAGACAATTATGTTTTAGGTTAATTTTTTACCTGACATGTTTCGGCGAGTCTTTCGCCTTCTTCAGAGTGTCGCATGATGGTGTCTTGAGACCCGTCTTTATCAGCTGATGTTCCATGAGGGTGTGACTTACCTGTCAAAAAAATGAAAAATCAGAGCAGTAAAAGAACAAGCACAACATGAACATTACAAATCAGCAATCACTGACCACTGCAAAAGGGAAAACCACATCATGGACCGGGAGAAGGGCAGGGTCATCCGCACCGAAGAGAACAAACAACAGCGCTGGATCAGAGAGGCCATTGAGATCTGCAAGCGAGGCATAAAAACCATGAACAGAGACAAGGGAGCCTTCATCCTCTCTACCACCTGGAGCAGCATTTTGGCGGAGTGAACGGACAGCGGGGGGCGTGACTTGCCTTCATTCTTGTGACAGGTAAGTCACGCCCTCATGGAACATCAGCTGATAAAGACGGGTCACAAGACACCATCATGTGACACTCTGAAGAAGGCGAAAGACTTTCGTATTGTGACATGCTCAAGGCCTAAACACTCATTCGAGCAAATATAAGGTAGATTTTGTTCACCTGCCCGGAGAAAAACATCAACGAAAATAATTTGTATTTGTTTTAACCAGTTGGTGGCGCTACCACTGCGATCAAAAATAAGTTGGCAGCCGTCTTCAGGGCCTGAATATCCTCAAATGTGAAAGATTTCCAGAAGATGGATCATCTGAATCATTTTGCAGGAACTTTTTTTGCCACGGAGAATAATCAGACTCTGCGGCACCGTAATAGCCACGCCCTTTGAAGGAAAGTCATAAAAATAGGGATAGAGTAAGATCAATGTCTTGAGTCTTTTCTAGGCAATTTTCAATCGGATTCGTTAAAAGGGCACCGTGCAGTACGTCAAAATGTAAAAAATGATATTGATTGGCGCAAGGTGTATAACTGAATATAAACATATAGATGTCTTCAGGTACAGACTCTTTATGTACATGTGAAGTTTTGGATTTTTAGCAGCATGTGCAGGAGAGTTATTAAGCATTTTGTCCATTGCGGCGAAGGAAATCTTAAGTGAAAACTTTGAAGCCCCGCCCCCGTCATATAGTATTTCGGAAACAAAAAATTTTAGCCCCAGTGTTTGTCCCAGGTCTTCAGATGCTACAGACAGAATGTTAAGGCAATCAGATGAAGCCTTTAGGATCAGGGTGCAAAAGAATGACCCCTGTAAACATGCAAAAAAGGGCAAAAGTCGGACTTTCAAAAATTCATAACTCACTTCCTGTTCATATTAGACGTTAAAATATCAAATTTTTCGCCATGCCCGATGAGACTGCCAAGTTTGGTGAGTTTTTGTGCATGTTTCGGGGGTCAAAAATGCGATCGAACAATCGGAAAAATAATAATAATAATATTTTCTACAAAAACAATAGGGACTTCGCAGCGGTCGCTGCTCAGGCCCTAATAATAATAATAATAATAATAATAAAAGTAATAATGTTTTCTACAAAAACAATAGGGACCTCGCCGCGGTCGCTGCTCGGGCCCCAATAATAATTTCTACACAAAGTCCATTGTGGTGACCCGCCCCCTTTTAAGTAAATTCAAAATGGCCGACTTCCTGTAAAACCTAGCTCATTGCTCCAAGAGACTTTTTTGTAGGTCTTGGTCTTATACATACAGTGAACCCTCGCTACTTCGCGGTTCACCTTTCGCGGGTTCAGTGCTTCGCGGGTCTAAAAAATATTCGGGGGCATTGTAGTTTCGCCGAGCGGCACGACGGGTCGCTGGAGAGATTAGACGGCCGGCGTGCGCCGAAGAAGAGCGTGGGCGAAGAGGAGAGTGGACGAAGAAGAGCACGTTCCCCCGGACACGATCGGTGGCGACGTTTCGCGCGGTTCGGACCGTACCAGAGCTCCGGCCGGCGTGCGTGGCAGTTAAGCCGTAGAGGAGCAACTTCCCCGGACACGGGCGGTTCCAAGCGGCCCCTAAGTTTAACCGAATGGAAGCTCCGGAGGAGGAGGGCATGCTCACGTCACAGTAAGCCGAAGAGGAGCACCTTCCCCGGGCACGGGCGGTGCCAAGCGGCCCCTAAGTTTAACCGAATGGAAGCTCCGGGGGAGGAGGGCGGGCGTGTGTCACAGTTAAGCCAAATTGGAGCACCTCTTCTGCCCGGGCACGAGCGGAGCGCGAGGCTGTCAGTTATGAATGAATAAATGAATAAATAAATAAAGAATGCCACCTTTCATTTCACAGGGCACACCGGACGGCGTACCAGCAGGTAAAAGTCGGAGTAATTAAATAAATACAAAAAGAATGGCTGGGGAATAAAAAAATAATACGTTTTAATAATAATTTGGTTTTTTTGTTATAACATGAATTTCACTCTCTCTCTCCCCGTATATATATATATATATATATATATTTATTATATATATTGAATATTTTTTTTAAGCATTTTTGAAGGTGCGCCGCTACTTCGCGGATTTTCAGTTTTCGCGGGTGGTCTCGGTCCCCATTAACCGCGATAACCGAGGGTTCACTGTACTCCATAAAATTTACAAAAAGCGAGGTGAAACACTCAACCAGAGCTGCTTTTTTTAACATTTCTCGAGGGCCATGGCGAGCCATTTCAAAAAAGCTGCACAACTAACGTATAAAATATTGATAAATTTACTCGGCCTGATGTGTGTGTAAAGTTTTACGAGTTGTCGTTCATATTTAGAACCTAATAATCAGCTTTGTTTTATTGCCGAACAGTGCAATGCCACTCCCACAACTTTTCACGAAAAAGGACGAATTTCGTATTGTGACATCCTCATGGCCGAAACAGTCATCCGAGCATATATGAGGGCGACCTTGTTGAGTTGCACGGAGAAAAACATCCAAGAAAATAACTTGTATTAGCTTTTACCAGTTGGTGGCGCTACTACTACGATGTAAAATAAGTTGGTAGATGTCTTCAGGGCTGAAGTATCCTCAAATGTGTACAATTCGAGAAGATAGGATCATCTGAGTCATGTTGCCGGAGCTTTTGTTGCCACAGAGTACAATCGGACTTTTCAGCACCTTAATAGCCACGCCTTTTGCCAAAACGTCACAAAATTCGGCAGAGAGTAAGATCATTGTCTTGAGTCTTTTCTGACTAATTTTCAGTCGGATTCGTCAAAAGGGCACCGTGCAGTACGTGAAAATTAAAATAAAAACAAATTTTTGATTCCACTTGGCGGCACTGTGTATAACAAAATAATAACATTACGATGTCTTCAGGTCGGGACGTTTTATTTACAGGTGAAGGTTTGGATTTTTAGGAGCATGTGCAGGGGAGTTATTAAGCATTCATTTATTTGTATTAGGTTCATTTTGTCTTCTTATTATTGATATTTGACTGATTCATTAAAAGCAGACAATTATGTTTTAGGTTAATTTTTTACCTGACATGTTTCGGCGAGTCTTTCGCCTTCTTCAGAGTGTCGCATGATGGTGTCTTGAGCTGATGTTCCATGAGGGTGTGACTTACCTGTCAAAAAAATGAAAAAAATCAGAGCAGTAAAAGAACAAGCACAACATGAACATTACAAATCAGCAATCACTGACCACTGCAAAAGGGAAAACCACATCATGGACCGGGAGAAGGGCAGGGTCATCCGCACAGAAGAGAACAAACAACAGCGCTGGATCAGAGAGGCCATTGAGATCTGCAAGCGAGGATAAAAACCATGAACAGAGACAAGGGAGCCTTCATCCTCTCTACCACCTGGACCAGCATCTTGGCGGAGTGAACGGACAGCGGGGGGCGTGACTTGCCTTCATTCTTGTGACAGGTAAGTCACGCCCTCATGGAACATCAGCTGATAAAGACGGGTCACAAGACACCATCATGTGACACTCTGAAGAAGGCGAAAGACTTTCGTATTGTGACATGCTCAAGGCCTAAACACTCATCCGAGCAAATATAAGGTAGATTTTGTTAACATGCCCGGAGAAAAACATCAACGAAAATAATTTGTATTTGTTTTAACCAGTTGGTGGCGCTACCACTGCGATCAAAAATAAGTTGGCAGCCGTCTTCAGGGCCTGAATATCCTCAAATGTGAAAAATTTCGAGAAGATGGATCATCTGAATCATTTTGCAGGAACTTTTGTTGCCACGGAGAATAATCAGACTCTGCGGCACCGTAATAGCCACGCCCTTCGAAGGAAAGTCACAAAAATAGGGATAGAGTAAGATCAATGTCTTGAGTCTTTTCTAGCCAATTTTCAATCAGATTCGTTAAAAGGGCACCGTGCAGTACGTCAAAATGTAAAAAATGATATTGATTGGCGCAAGGTGTATAACTGAATATAAACATATAGATGTCTTCAGGTACAGACTCTTTATGTACATGTGAAGTTTTGGATTTTTAGCAGCATGTGCAGGAGAGTTATTAAGCATTTTGTCCATTGCGGCGAAGGAAATCTTAAGTGAAAACTTTGATGCCCCGCCCCCGTCATATAGTATTTCGGAAACAAAAAATTTTAGCCCCAGTGTTTGTCCCAGGTCTTCAGATGCTACAGACAGAATTTTAAGGCAATCAGATGAAGCCTTTAGGATCAGGGTGCAAAAGAATGACCCCTGTAAACATGCAAAAAAGGGCAAAAGTCGGACTTTCAAAAATTCATAACTCACTTCCTGTTCATATTAGACGTTAAAATATCAAATTTTTCGCCATGCCCGATGAGACTGCCAAGTTTGGTGAGTTTTTGTGCATGTTTCGGGGGTCAAAAATGCGATCGAACAATCGGAAAAATAATAATAATAATAATTCCTACAAAAACAATAGGGACTTCGCAGCGGTCGCTGCTCAGGCCCTAATAATAATAATAATAATAATAATAATAATAATAAAAGTAATAATATTTTCTACAAAAACAATAGGGACCTCGCCGCGGTCGCTGCTCGGGCCCCAATAATAATTTCTACACAAAGTCCATTGTGGTGACCCGCCCCCTTTTAAGTAAATTCAAAATGGCCGACTTCCTGTAAAACCTAGCTCATTGCTCCAAGAGACTTTTTTGTAGGTCTTGGTCTTATACATACAGTGAACCCTCGCTACTTCGCGGTTCACCTTTCGCGGGTTCAGTGCTTCGCGGGTCTAAAAAATATTCGGGGGCATTGTAGTTTCGCCGAGCGGCACGACGGGGCGCTGGAGCGGTTAGACGGCCGGCGTGCGCCGAAGAAGAGCGTGGGCGAAGAGGAGAGTGGACGAAGAAGAGCACGTTCCCCCGGACACGATCGGTGGCGACGTTTCGCGCGGTTCGGACCGTACCAGAGCTCCGGCCGGCGTGCGTGGCAGTTAAGCCATAGAGGAGCACCTTCCCCGGGCACGGGCGGTGCCAAGCGGCCCCTAAGTTTAACCGAATGGAAGCTCCGGAGGAGGAGGGCATGTTCGCGTCACAGTAAGCCGAAGAGGAGCACCTTCCCCGGGCACGGGCGGTTCCAAGCGGCCCCTGAGTTTAACCGAATGGAAGCTCCGGAGGAGGAGGGCATGCTCGCGTCACAGTAAGCCGAAGAGGAGCACCTTCCCCGGGCACGGGCGGTTCCAAGCGGCCCCTAAGTTTAACCGAATGGAAGCTCCGGAGGAGGAGGGCATGCTCGCGTCACAGTAAGCCGAAGAGTAGCACCTTCCCCGGGCACGGCGGTGCCAAGCGGCCCCTAAGTTTAACCGAATGGAAGCTCCGGGGGAGGAGGGCGGGCGTGTGTCACAGTTAAGCCGAATTGGAGCACCTCTTCTGCCCGGGCACGAGCGGAGCGCGAGGCTGTCAGTTATGAATGAATAAATGAATAAATAAATAAAGAATGCCACCTTTCATTTCACAGGGCACACCGGACGGCGTACCAGCAGGTAAAAGTCGGAGTAATTAAATAAATACAAAAAGAATGGCTGGGGAATAAAAAAATAATACGTTTTAATAATAATTTGGTTTTTTTGTTATAAAATGAATTTCACTCTCTCTCTCCCCGTATATATATATATATATATATATATATATATATATATATATTTATTATATATATTGTATATTTTTTTAAGCATTTTTGAAGGTGCGCCGCTACTTCGCGGATTTTCAGTTTTCGCGGGTGGTCTCGGTCCCCATTAACCGCGATAACCGAGGGTTCACTGTACTCCATAAAATTTACAAAAAGCGAGGTGAAACACTCAATCAGGGCTGCTTTTTTTAACATTTCTCGAGGGCCATGGCGAGCCATTTCAAAAAAGCTGCACAACTAACGTATAAAATATTGATAAATTTGCTCGGCCTGATGTGTGTGTAAAGTTTTACGAGTTGTCGTTCATATTTAGAACCTCATAATCAGCGTTGTTTTATTGCCGAACAGTGCAATGCCACTCCCACAACTTTTCACGAAAAAGGACAAATTTCGTATTGTGACATCCTCATGGCCGAAACAGTCATCCGAGCATATATGAGGGCAACCTTGTTGAGTTGCACGGAGAAAAACATCCAAGAAAATAACTTGTATTAGCTTTTACCAGTTGGTGGCGCTACTACTACGATGAAAAATAAGTCGGTAGATGTCTTCAGGGCTGAAGTATCCTCAAATGTGTACAACTTCGAGAAGATAGGATCATCTGAGTCATGTTGCCGGAGCTTTTGTTGCCACAGAGTACAATCGGACTTTTCAGCACCGTAATAGCCACGCCTTTTGCCAAAACGTCACAAAATTCGGCAGAGAGTAAGATCATTGTCTTGAGTCTTTTCTGACTAATTTTCAGTCGGATTCGTCAAAAGGGCACCGTGCAGTACGTGAAAATTAAAATAAAAACAAATTTTTGATTCCACTTGGCGGCACTGTGTGTATAACAAAATAATAACATTAAGATGTCTTCAGGTCGGGACGTTTTATTTACAGGTGAAGGTTTGGATTTTTAGGAGCATGTGCAGGGGAGTTATTAAGCATTCATTTATTTGTATTAGGTTCATTTTGTCTTCTTATTATTGATATTTGACTGATTCATTAAAAGCAGACAATTATGTTTTAGGTTAATTTTTTCACTGACATGTTTCGGCGAGTCTTTCGCCTTCTTCAGAGTGTCGCATGATGGTGTCTTGAGCTGATGTTCCATGAGGGTGTGACTTACCTGTTAAAAAAAATGAAAAAAATCAGAGCAGTAAAAGAACAAGCACAACATGAACATTACAAATCAGCAATCACTGACCACTGCAAAAGGGAAAACCACATCATGGACCGGGAGAAGGGCAGGGTCATCCGCACAGAAGAGAACAAACAACAGCGCTGGATCAGAGAGGCCATTGAGATCTGCAAGCGAGGCATAAAAACCATGAACAGAGACAAGGGAGCCTTCATCCTCTCTACCACCTGGACCAGCATCTTGGCGGAGTGAACGGACAGCGGGGGGCGTGACTTGCCTTCATTCTTGTGACAGGTAAGTCACGCCCTCATGGAACATCATCTGATAAAGACGGGTCACAAGGCACCATCATGTGACACTCTGAAGAAGGCGAAAGACTTTCGTATTGTGACATGCTCAAGGCCTAAACACTCATCCGAGCAAATATAAGGTAGATTTTGTTAACCTGCCCGGAGAAAAACATCAACGAAAATAATTTGTATTTGTTTTAACCAGTTGGTGGCGCTACCACTGCGATCAAAAATAAGTTGGCAGCCGTCTTCAGGGCCTGAATATCCTCAAATGTGAAAAATTTCGAGAAGATGGATCATCTGAATCATTTTGCAGGAACTTTTGTTGCCACGGAGAATAATCAGACTCTGCGGCACCGTAATAGCCACGCCCTTCGAAGGAAAGTCACAAAAATAGGGATAGAGTAAGATCAATGTCTTGAGTCTTTTCTAGCCAATTTTCAATCAGATTCGTTAAAAGGGCACCGTGCAGTACGTCAAAATGTAAAAAATGATATTGATTGGCGCAAGGTGTATAACTGAATATAAACATATAGATGTCTTCAGGTACAGACTCTTTATGTACATGTGAAGTTTTGGATTTTTAGCAGCATGTGCAGGAGAGTTATTCAGCATTTTGTCCATTGCGGCGAAGGAAATCTTAAGTGAAAACTTTGAAGCCCCGCCCCCGTCATATAGTATTTCGGAAACAAAAAATTTTAGCCCCAGTGTTTGTCCCAGGTCTTCAGATGCTACAGACAGAATTTTAAGGCAATCAGATGAAGCCTTTAGGATCAGGGTGCAAAAGAATGACCCCTGTAAACATGCAAAAAAGGGCAAAAGTCGGACTTTCAAAAATTCATAACTCACTTCCTGTTCATATTAGACGTTAAAATATCAAATTTTTCGCCATGCCCGATGAGACTGCCAAGTTTGGTGAGTTTTTGTGCATGTTTCGGGGTCAAAAATGCGATCGAACAATCGGAAAAATAATAATAATAATTTCTACAAAAACAATAGGGACTTCTTAGCGGTCGCTGCTCAGGCCCTAATAATAATAATAATAATAATAATAAAAGTAATAATATTTTCTACAAAAACAATAGGGACCTCGCCGCGGTCGCTGCTCGGGCCCCAATAATAATTTCTACACAAAGTCCATTGTGGAGACCCGCCCCCTTTTAAGTAAATTCAAAATGGCCGACTTCCTGTAAAACCTAGCTCATTGCTCCAAGAGACTTTTTTGTAGGTCTTGGTCTTATACATACAGTGAACCCTCGCTACTTCGAGGTTCACCTTTCGCGGGTTCAGTGCTTCGCGGGTCTAAAAAATATTCGGGGGCATTGTAGTTTCGCCGAGCGGCACGACGGGGCGCTGGAGCGGTTAGACGGCCGGCGTGCGCCGAAGAAGAGCGTGGGCGAAGAGGAGAGTGGACGAAGAAGAGCACGTTCCCCCGGACACGATCGGTGGCGACGTTTCGCGCGGTTCGGACCGTACCAGAGCTCCGGCCGGCGTGCGTGGCAGTTAAGCCGTAGAGGAGCACCTTCCCCGGGCACGGGCGGTTCCAAGCGGCCCCTGAGTTTAACCGAATGGAAGCTCCGGAGGAGGAGGGCATGCTCGCGTCACAGTAAGCCGAAGAGGAGCACCTTCCCCGGGCACGGGCAGTTCCAAGCGGCCCCTAAGTTTAACCGAATGGAAGCTCCGGAGGAGGAGGGCATGCTCGCGTCACAGTAAGCCGAAGAGGAGCACCTTCCCCGGGCACGGGCGGTGCCAAGCGGCCCCTAAGTTTAACCGAATGGAAGCTCCGGGGGAGGAGGGCGGGCGTGTGTCACAGTTAAGCCGAATTGGAGCACCTCTTCTGCCGGGCACGAGCGGAGCGCGAGGCTGTCAGTTATGAATGAATAAATGAATAAATAAATAAAGAATGCCACCTTTCATTTCACAGGGCACACCGGACGGCGTACCAGCAGGTAAAAGTCGGAGTAATTAAATAAATACAAAAAGAATGGTTGGGGAATAAAAAAATAATAAGTTTTAATAATAATTTGTTTTTTTTGTTATAACATGAATTTCACTCTCTCTCTCTCTCTCTCCCCCCGTATATATATATATATATATATATATATATATATATATATATATATATATATCTATATATTATATATTATTATATATATTGTATATTTTTTTTAAGCATTTTTGAAGGTGCGCCGCTACTTCGCGGATTTTCAGTTTTCGCGGGTGGTCTCGGTCCCCATTAACCGCGATAACCGAGGGTTCACTGTACTCCATAAAATTTACAAAAAGCGAGGTGAAACACTCAACCAGGGCTGCTTTTTTGAACATTTCTCGAGGGCCATGGTGAGCCATTTCAAAAAAGCTGCACAACTAACGTATAAAATATTGATAAATTTGCTCGGCCTGATGTGTGTGTAAAGTTTCACGAGTTGTTGTTCATATTTAGAACCTCATAATCAGCGTTGTTTTATTGCCGAACAGTGCAATGCCACTCCCACAACTTTTCATGAAAAAGGACAAATTTCGTATTATGACATCCTCATGGCCCGAAACAGTCATCCGAGCATATATGAGGGCGACCTTGTTGAGTTGCACGGAGAAAAACATCCAAGAAAATAACTTGTATTAGCTATTAGCAGTTGGTGGCGCTACTACTACGATGAAAAATAAGTTGGTAGATGTCTTCAGGGCTTAAGTATCCTCAAATGTGTGCAACTTCGAGAAGATAGGATCATCTGAGTCATGTTGCTGGAGCTTTTGTTGCCACAGAGTACAATCGGACTTTTCAGCACCGTAATAGCCACGCCTTTTGCCAAAACGTCACAAAATTCGGCAGAGAGTAAGATCATTGTCTAGAGTCTTTTCTGACTAATTTTCAGTCGGATTCGTCAAAAGGGCACCGTGCAGTACGTGAAAATTAAAATAAAAAAAAATTTTTGATTCCACTTGGCGGCACTGTGTGTATAACAAAATAATAACATTAAGATGTCTTCAGGTCAGGACGTTTTATTTACAGGTGAAGGTTTGGATTTTTAGGAGCATGTGCAGGGGAGTTATTAAGCATTAATTTATTTGTATTAGGTTCATTTTGTCTTCTTATTATTGATATTTGACTGATTCATTAAAAGCAGACAATTATGTTTTAGGATAATTTTTTACCTGACATGTTTCGGCGAGTCTTTCGCCTTCTTCAGAGTGTCGCATGATGGTGTCTTGAGCTGATGTTCCATGAGGGTGTGACTTACCTGTCAAAAAAATGAAAAAATCAGAGCAGTAAAAGAACAAGCACAACATGAACATTACAAATCAGCAATCACTGACCACTGCAAAAGGGAAAACCACATCATGAGAAGGGCAGGGTCATCCGCACAGAAGAGAACAAACAACAGCGCTGGATCAGAGAGGCCATTGAGATCTGCAAGCGAGGCATAAAAACCATGAACAGAGACAAGGGAGCCTTCATCCTCTCTACCACCTGGACCAGCATCTTGGCAGAGTGAACGGACAGCGGGGGGCGTGACTTGCCTTCATTCTTGTGACAGGTAAGTCACGCCCTCATGGAACATCAGCTGATAAAGACGGGTCACAAGACACCATCATGTGACACTCTGAAGAAGGCGAAAGACTTTTGTATTGTGACATGCTCAAGGCCTAAACACTCATCCGAGCAAATATAAGGTAGATTTTGTTAACCTGCCCGGAGAAAAACATCAACGAAAATAATTTGTATTTGTTTTAACCAGTTGGTGGCGCTACCACTGCGATCAAAAATAAGTTGGCAGCCGTCTTCAGGGCCTGAATATCCTCAAATGTGAAAAATTTCGAGAAGATGGATCATCTGAATCATTTTGCAGGAACTTATGTTGCCACGGAGAATAATCAGACTCTGCGGCACCGTAATAGCCACGCCCTTCGAAGGAAAGTCACAAAAATAGGGATAGAGTAAGATCAATGTCTTGAGTCTTTTCTAGCCAATTTTCAATCAGATTCGTTAAAAGGGCACCGTGCAGTACGTCAAAATGTAAAAAATGATATTGATTGGCGCAAGGTGTATAACTGAATATAAACATATAGATGTCTTCAGGTACAGACTCTTTATGTACATGTGAAGTTTTGGATTTTTAGCAGCATGTGCAGGAGAGTTATTAAGCATTTTGTCCATTGCGGCGAAGGAAATCTTAAGTGAAAACTATGAAGCCCCGCCCCTGTCATATAGTATTTCGGAAACAAAAAATTTTAGCCCCAGTGTTTGTCCCAGGTCTTCAGATGCTACAGACAGAATTTTAAGGCAATCAGATGAAGCCTTTAGGATCAGGGTGCAAAAGAATGACCCCTGTAAACATGCAAAAAAGGGCAAAAGTCGGACTTTCAAAAATTCATAACTCACTTCCTGTTCATATTAGACGTTAAAATATCAAATTTTTCGCCATGCCCGATGAGACTGCCAAGTTTGGTGAGTTTTTGTGCATGTTTCGGGGATCAAAAATGCGATCGAACAATCGGAAAAATAATAATAATAATAATTTCTACAAAAACAATAGGGACTTCGCAGCGGTCGCTGCTCAGGCCCTAATAATAATAATAATAATATTATTAATAATAAAAGTAATAATATTTTCTACAAAAACAATAGGGACCTCGCAGCCGTCGCAGCTCGGGCCCGAATAACAATTTCTAGAAAAACAATAGGGACCTCGCAGCGGTCACTGCTCGGGCCCTAATAATAATAATAAAAATAATAATAATTTCCACAAAAACAATGGGGACCTCGTAGCGGTCGCTGCTCGGGCCCGAATAATAATTTCTACAAAAACAATAGGGACCTCGCCGCCGTCGCTGCTCGGGCCCCAATAATAATTTCTACACATAGTCCATTGTGGTGACCCGCCCCCTTTTAAGTAAATTCAAAATGGCCGACTTCCTGTAAAACCTAGCTCATTGCTCCAAGAGACTTTTTTGTAGGTCTTGGTCTTATACATACAGTGAACCCTCGCTACTTCGAGGTTCACCTTTCGCGGGTTCAGTGCTTCGCGGGTCTAAAAAATATTCGGGGGCATTGTAGTTTCGCCGAGCGGCACGACGGGGCGCTGGAGCGGTTAGACGGCCGGCGTGCGCCGAAGAAGAGCGTGGGCGAAGAGGAGAGTGGACGAAGAAGAGCACGTTCCCCCGGACACGATCGGTGGCGACGTTTCGCGCGGTTCGGACTGTACCAGAGCTCCGGCCGGCGTGCGTGGCAGTTAAGCCGTAGAGGAGAACCTTCCCAGGGCACGGGCGGTGCCAAGCGGCCCCTAAGTTTAACCGAATGGAAGCTCCGGAGGAGGAGGGCATGCTCGCGTCACAGTAAGCCGAAGAGGAGCACCTTCCACGGGCACGGGCGGTTCCAAGCGGCCCCTAAGTTTAACCGAATGGAAGCTCCGGAGGAGGAGGGGATGCTCGCGTCACAGTAAGCCGAAGAGGAGCACCTTTCCCGGGCACGGGCGGTTTCAAGCGGCCCCTAAGTTTAACTGAATGGAAGCTCCGGAGGAGGAGGGCATGCTCGCGTCACAGTAAACCGAAGAGGAGCACCTTCCCCGGGCACGGGCAGTGCCAAGCGGCCCCTAAGTTTAACCGAATGGAAGTTCCGGGGGAGGAGGGCGGGCGTGTGTCACAGTTAAGCCGAATTGGAGCACCTCTTCCGCCCGGGCACGAGCGGAGCGCGAGGCTGTCAGTTATGAATGAATAAATGAATAAATAAATAAAGAATGCCACCTTTCATTTCACAGGGCACACCGGACGGCGTACCAGCAGGTAAAAGTCGGAGTAATTAAATAAATACAAAAAGAATGGCTGGGGAATTAAAAAATAATATGTTTTAATAATAATTTGGTTTTTTTGTTATAACATGAATTTCACTCTCTCTCTCCCCGTATATATATATATATATATATATATATATTTATATATTTATTATATATATTGTATTTTTTTTAAGCATTTTTGAAGGTGTGCCGCTACTTCGCGGATTTTCAGTTTTCGCGGGTGGTCTCGGGCCCCATTAACCGCGATAACCGAGGGTTCACTGTACTCCATAAAATTTACAAAAGGCGAGGTGAAACACTCAACCAGGGCTGCTTTTTTGAACATTTCTTGAGGGCCATTTCAAAAAAGCTGCACAACTAATGTATAAAATATTGATAAATTTGCTCGGCCTGATGTGTGTGTAAAGTTTCACGAGTTGTCGTTCATATTTACAACCTCATAATCAGCGTTGTTTTATTGCCGAACAGTGCAATGCCACTCCCACAACCTTTCACGAAAAAGGACGAATTTCGTATTGTGACATCCTCATGGCCGAAACAGTAATCCGAGCATATATGAGGGCGACCTTGTTGAGTTGCACGGAGAAAAACATCCAAGAAAATAACTTGTATTAGCTTTTACCAGTTGGTGGCGCTACTACTACGATGAAAAATAAGTTGGTAGAAGTCTTCAGGGCTGAAGTATCCTCAAATGTGTACAACTTCGAGAAGATAGGATCATCTGAGTCATGTTGCCGGAGCTTTTGTTGTCACAAAGTACAATCGGACTTTTCAGCACCGTAATAGCCACGCCTTTTGCCAAAACGTCACAAAATTCGTCAGAGAGTAAGATCATTGTCTTGAGTCTTTTCTGACTAATTTTCAGTCGGATTCGTCAGAAGGGCACCGTGCAGTACGTGAAAATTAAAATAAAAACACATTTTTGATTCCACTTGGCGGCGCTGTGTGTAAAACAAAATAATAACATTAAGATGTCTTCAGGTCGGGACGTTTTATTTACAGGTGAAGGTTTGGATTTTTAGGAGCATGTGCAGGGGAGTTATTAAGCATTCATTTATTTGTATTAGGTTCATTTTGTCTTCTTATTATTGATATTTGACTGATTCATTAAAAGCAGACATTTATGTTTTAGGTTAATTTTTTACCTGACATGTTTCGGCGAGTCTTTCGCCTTCTTCAGAGTGTCGCATGATGGTGTCTTGAGACCAGTCTTTATCAGCTGATGTTCCATGAGGGTGTGACTTACCTGTCAAAAAAATTAAAAAATCAGAGCAGTAAAAGAACAAGCACAACATGAAAAAAATTTGAATATTCAAAATAAAAGTACACAAAGAAGTCACAATTTTTCCACATTAGTTACTTACGTAGTTCCTCTCAAATGCAGCTCAACACTGCATTGAATTAGAGCTTGATAAGCCTACACACAAAACATACAAAGCACATTGTGGCATGATTCTGAATGAGCCAATCTAGCATTTCAACATCTGTTCAACTGTTGGAATTTTAACTATTATCTGACTCTATTAACCAACATTCATCCAACAATTATGCGCGCTCGTTTTGGACACTGCATTGAATTAGAGCTTGATAAACCCACACACAAAACATACAAAGCACATTGTGGCATGATTCTGAATGAGCCAATCTAGCATTTCAATATCTGTTCAACTTTCATCTTGAATTTCTATTATTTAAATAACAGGCAACATTCAACAGTTAATATGTTTTGCTTTATTTACCCAAATCAAACACATCACAAAAAAGCCTTAAATGAGCTAGTGGAGTAGATTGTATTAATTTGAGTGAAAGCTTAAGTCTTTTGGAGAATTTTGGAGAGAGATCGAGGGACACTGTGTTTAGCGTCGTAGGCCCAATGCTAACAATATGTAGCTCGTTGTAAAGGTCCTCATAAAAATAAATAAAACACACAACGCTTATCAGTATTATTAAAAGGGTGATTATAATGTACTTAAGTTTTCCCCAAAATAATTCGAGTACGTACGTTGTTGATATACCCTCTGTGTTGTCGTCACTTATAATTTTAGCATACTGTGTTTTAGCTAACGCACCAAGCAGTTTTCCAACACAGGCAACCTTGAAAAATTACAAAACACATTGTAAAGTAAGTCTAAAAAATGAGAGCCAGACATTTACCCAAGATTAATTAATTAATTCAATTATCGTTCGGGACTCACCGTGCTTTCAGCTCTTCTGCCGCACCTCAAAGACCGCGTAGCTTGCATTCGCTCCTTTTCTCACAGTTTGAATATGCTGCCTTCAAAAGAATCTGTAATTTTGACAACTCCAACTTGAATCTACAAAAATCAAGCAATAAGGTAGAAATAACTTCAAATATACTTTGAATAAAGATCTTTCACAGCATACAGAATTAATAAAATAACATTAATTAATAATGTTGATTTTGTTTATTAAAAAAAAGTAACTGTGTTGACTGTTGGATGTGGCTGACAATGCTGGACCTGCCTTGTCAAATAGTTCATAGATGACAATCTTAGCTGTCTGGAATATTATAAAATGTTATCTTGTCCCTTAAGGGTTATTAAGTCACAGTTGGGGGTACATGTAAATTCACAAAATATAACGTCCAGCCTTGTTAAATTTAGCATAGATAAATACATGAATTTAATTTTAATTTTAATAAATCAATCAATCCTCTGTACTGCTTCTTGTCCTCACAAGGGTCCCCGGGAGTGCTGGAGCCTATCCCAGCTGTCTTCGGGCAGTCGACAGGGTACACCCTGAACTGGTTGCCAGTCAATCGCAGGGCACACAGAGACAAGCAACCATCCGCTCTCACACTCAGACCTTGGACCAGTGACCAATCAACCTATCATGAATGTTTTTGGAAAGTGGGAGGAAACCGGCGAAAACCCTAGCAGGCACAGGGAGAACCTTGCACTTCTGTACTGTGATGCGGACTTGCTAACCAGTCCGCCACCGTGCCGCTTGTTCTAAAGAGTCCCAGAAAATAAAAACACCCGTCCCTTAGTCAAAAGCGGAAAAAGTCCAACAACAACCCGACCATAATTTGCATTGTTCCATAAGTTAAATCAATGTCAAACCTAATAAAAGCTGACTTCTGGTCCTCAAAAATCCTACACTTATTTTAGTCCTTTCACAATCTCGCAGCATAGGCTCCATGGCCATGTCTCTATCGTTTTGGCATCCATTGAATAGTTCTACTGAGAATAGTCTTCGGGTGGTTACTATTAGCATAGCATGCATTAAATATCAAAAAGGCTCCAGAACAAATTTTCAAACCCATGCCCGCTTAGCTCATCTATAACCCATACAGGACCCAGACATGGTTGACCAGCTCTAACCTATGCCCACTTATCCCACACATAACCCAAACAGGACCGATAAATGGTGACCACTTCTAACCCATGCCCACTTAGCCCACACATAACCCAAATAGGACCCAGACATGGTTGACCAGCTCTAACCCATGCCCACTTGGCCCATATACAGCCCATATGAGACCCTCACATGGTTGACCAGTTCTAACCCATGCCCACTTAGCCCACACATAACCCAAATAGGACCTATAAATGGTTTCAGTAGTAGATTCAGTAGTTTTTATCATTACAGCATTTTCCCCTCTGTATAATGGACAGACATTAGGAGTGTTTCCTTACACTTAGATACGTTTATACTGTGTATATTTGCATGCTTTTTATGAATGTCTGCTGCTAATGTTATACATTAACGGCTACATTACGCCGCCGACTCTGTGTGAGCTATATCTTTGCTGCTGTAACACCTCAAATTTCCCCATTGTGGGACTAATAAAGGACATCTTTATCTTTATCTTTACCAGTTCTAACCCATGCCCACTTAGCCCATACACAACCCGTATTGCACCCACAACATTTGCCCAGTTTAAGCCCATGCCCACCAATCCCAGATGGCGCCCACATGGAACCCTGTACCATTGCCCACTTCTAGCCCATTCCCACTTGGTACCCAGGAATCCCGCATTTACCCCATTTGGGGCCCAGTTGGACATGTTGGCTGGGTACAGTACTTTTATTCTTGCAGTATTTTTATCATTGCAGTATTTTCAATCATTCAGTATTTTTTTTTATCATTGCAGCGTTTTTATTTATTTCCCCTCTGAACCATAGACAGGCATTAGGAGTGTTTCCTTACACTTGTATATGTTGTGGGCTGTAAGTGTGTATATACATGGGGATCTGTGTATATACGTATATACTGTGTATATTTGCATGCTTTTTATGAATGCCTGCTGCCAATGTTATACATTAACGGCTACATTACGTCGGTGCCACTGTGTGATGTATATCTTTGCTGCTGTAACACTGCAAATGTCCCCGTTATGGGACAATTAAAAGACATCTTTATCTTTAGAAATTGAAGATTCACTTGCGAGGCCATTTTCAACACGGACCTTTCAAGAGAAGCTATATCGTCCAACACTCGGTCAGTGCTGTCTAAGTGCTTTTCTGTATATTGTTTGTCCACCCGTGGTGTCATAAATTATGGTATTATGAGGGGGATTTATTCAAGTAGGACGAAGTAGGACTTCATTGAAGGCCCAGGTGTGAAATGCATGGCCCTCCACTGGTTCAAATAATATCTAAAACTAAATTACCAGTTACATGTGCAATTTCAATATTCAACAATTATCTCAACAAAAAAGGACAATCTGAATTTTTTTTAAATGCACAATAAAACAGAAAAGCCATTTCCGGGTATTTTACAATTCAGTCTTCATTGGGGAAAAAACATTCAACAATTTGCTTTTCTTATTTAATACATAGTTCAGCACAGCAGGTGGCGGACAAGCACCTTAAAACGTCATTCGCCTACACAAGGAAGAAGAACATGCCCGAGGCGCTCCCGTGTCCTCGTCTTTCGGTCAACCTGAGAATAATGTTCTTGAGGATTAAAGTTTATAAATGTAAGTATGATGTGATTTTTTATTTTATTTTATGTTGTTGAACAGTGTTTTTGTTTATTTTATAATTTCGTCATTAAAAGGCTGTGGCGGTTGGAGAGTCAGCTTCGTGTTAGGGCGTGTTAAAGATCCCGATGCCCACACTACACCCTCATTGAAGTATATACGAGTAAAATTATTCGAGCGCGCAGCCAAAGTATATTGTCCACAATTATTTGCGGACTTAACCAAAATCCCATTGAACTGGCGATGTTCGGTGGAATTCTTGTGCCCATGCTGAAAAAAATTCTCTTCAAATGTACATATCGAATTATGACATTATGATAAACAGTTGCATGTGTGCAATTTCGGTCACTCTTTTAAAGTCACCTACGTGTTTTGTCCGAGTGCAGCTAGCGTACTTAGCGACCTTGTGTGCATGCGCCGCAGATTGTGAGAGCGCCTCAAATAGTACAAATGAAGCTATAGCTTGTTCCGGTGGGTCCCAAGCCAGGGTTTTTTCCTAACTACCACATTACTTAAGTTTTAATATCACTCTCAACGTCAAAATTGTTACAAATAAATACATAATGATAACGTGCCGCCAAGCTCGATGACATAGGAGGCGGAAGTTGGTGTCGTCACACGCATTGTCCTAATTTTGCAATATCGGTACGCTTGGAACCTGTGCTCTGCAACACCCCATGTACACGTCAACGAGGAACGTATGGTGTAGAGTGTTTATTGCGATTGGGCCATTCTTTGTCACGGTCTTCTCTCTGACAAATTGGCATATTTAGCAGCCAAAATATAATGAGCCGTTGCTGTGATAGTAGTTGCAGCCCAAGGTTATTTTAGTAAACGAAAATGAATTCAAAACTTGAATAGAAAAAAATAAAATTCGATAATGAAAAAAATACAGTGAACCCTCGGTTATCGCGGTTAATGGGGACCGAGACCACCCGCGAAAACTGAAAATCCGCGAAGTAGCGGCGCACCTTCAAAAATGCTTAAAAAAAAAAGTGCGAAGTAGTGGTGCACCTTCAAAAATGTTTAAAAAAAAAAATTAATAATATATATATATATATATATATATATATATATATACACGGGTAGAGAGAGAGAGAGTGAAATTCATGCTATAACAAAAAAAAAAAAAATATTATTAAAACTTATTATTTTTTTATTCCCCAGCCATTATTTTTGTATTTATTCAATTACTTCTTTTTGTATTTTTTTAATTGCTTCGACCTTTACCTGCTGGTACGCCGTCCGGTGTGCCCTGTGAAATGAAAGGTGGCATTCTTCATTTATTTTTTTTATTCATTTATTCATTCATAACTGACAGCCTCGCGCTCCGCTCGTGCTCGGGCGGAAGAGGTGCTCCTCTTCGGCTTAATTGTCATGCACGCCGGACCTGCTCCCCCGAAGCGTGTCTCCGTTCGATTGAACTCGGTTTCATTTCGCCCCGCCCGTGCCCGGGGAAGGTGCTCCTATTCGGCTTAACTGTGACACACGCCCGCCCTCCTCCCCCGGAGCTTCCATTCGGTTAAACTTAAGGGCCGCTTGGCACCGCCCGTGCCCGGGGAAGGTGCTTCTCTTCGGCTTAACTGTGACGCGAGCATGCCCTCCTCCTCCGGAGCTTCCATTCGGTTAAACTTAGGGGCCGCTTGACACCGCCCGTGCCCGGGGAAGGTGCTCCTCTTCGGCTTAACTGCCACGCACGCCGGCCGGCCTCCTCCGGAGCTCTCGTACGCTCCCGAACAGAGCGAAATGTCGCCCCGCTAGTGCCCGGGCGGAAGTTGTTCCTCTTCGGCTTAACTGCCACGCACGCTGGCCGGAGCTCTGGTACGGTCCGAACCGCGCGAAACGTCGCCCCAAATCGTGCCCGGGGGAACGTGCTCTTCTTCGTCCACTCTCCTCTTCGCCCACGCTCTTCTTCGGCGCATGCCGGCCGTCTAACAGCTCCAGCGCCCCGTCGTGCCGCTCGGCGAAACTACAATGCCCCCGAATATTTTTTAGACCCGCGAAGCACTGAACCCGCGAAAGGTGAACCGCGAAGTAGCGAGGGTTCACTGTAAAATGAAAATGCTCTTTCAAAAATTAAAACTATCTAAAACTAGTGATGGCAAAATGAAGCCCCATAAAGCAGCCAAGCCCTGCAGGGAAATACTTCACACACGAATGGGCTTCGAGATGCTTCATTTTTCTTGACTACGCCATCCCATGGACAGAAAAATGTATAACATGCTTGGTGCATGCAATAAAATGGTGAGCTGTAAATCATGCTCTGCCCACCAAACAATATGTATTTGAAGAGTGATTTTAATTGTTCTGTTTTACTTTGTCTTCTAACTTCTCCAATATTCAGACAGCTCCGCCGAGACCAACGTTTCACCCCCACACTGATATAAAATGGACCCAACCGTTTGGGTCTCTTTCCAAATTTGGTACCAAAGCCTCCCCCACAGTGCGGCAGCTATCTTGAATTGGCCCGTTCCCAGAAAGTTTTACTTCATTCAGTGTCATTCAGTATTATTCAAAATCTTTCAGTGTCATTCCAAATCATTCAATGTCATTCACAATCTTTCCACATCCTTCCACCTTCCATCGTTCAGTGTCATTCCACATTCTCTTTCATATATAACATAACATAACAATAACATAATCCTGGGTCAGCAGACACCTAATTAATGTGTTAATACATGATACATTTTTCTATAAGCAACCCTTATGATTGTAACGTATTTTTAATTCTTTCTAGGCGGGAACTGTCCGAACAAAAAATTCATGCAATTTGTAATTAGACACTTTGTCATACAAAAAGTCACTCAGGGCAAGAGAAAAAAAATTGTCACTTGCCCAAGTTGGGCAAGTAATTTGGCCACTCGGGCAAGGCAAATTTTAGTGGCACTTGCCCTATGGGCAAGCAGTTTTTAAAGTTAACTTCGAACCCTGTGATGGTGTCTTGTGACCTGTCTTTATCAGCTGATGTTCCATGAAGGCGTGCCTTACCTGTCACAAGAATGAAGGCAAGTCACGCCCCCCGCTGTCCATTCACTCCGCCAAGACGCTGCTCCAGGTGGTAGAGAGGATGAAGGCTCCCTTGTCTCTGTTCATGGTTTTTATGCCTCGCTTGCAGATCTCAATGGCCTCTCTGATCCAGCGCTGTAGTTTGTTCTCTTCTGTGCGGATGACCCTGCCCTTCTCCCGGTCCATGATGTGGTTTTCCCTTTTGCAGTGGTCAGTGATTGCTGATTTGTAATGTTCATGTTGTGCTTGTTCTTTTACTGCTCTGATTTTTTAATTTTTTTGACAGGTAAGTCACACCCTCATGGAACATCAGCTGATAAAGACTGGTCTCAAGACACCATCATGCGACACTCTGAAGAAGGCGAAAGACTCGCCGAAACATGTCAGGTAAAAAATTAACCTAAAACATAAATGTCTGCTTTTAATGAATCAGTCAAATATCAATAATAAGAAGACAAAATGAACCTAATACAAATAAATGAATGCTTAATAACTCCCCTGCACATGCTCCTAAAAATCCAAACCTTCACCTGTAAATAAAACGTCCCGACCTGAAGACATCTTAATGTTATTATTTTGTTTTACACACAGCGCCGCCAAGTGGAATCAAAAATTTGTTTTTATTTTAATTTTCACGTACTGCACGGTGCCCTTCTGACGAATCCGACTGAAAATTAGTCAGAAAAGACTCAAGACAATGATCTTACTCTCTGCCGAATTTTGTGACGTTTTGGCAAAAGGCGTGGCTATTACGGTGCTGAAAAGTCCGATTGTACTCTGTGGCAACAAAAGCTCCAGCAACATGACTCAGATGATCCTATCTTCTCGAAGTTGCACACATTTGAGGATACTTAAGCCCTGAAGACATCTACCAACTTATTTTTCATCGTAGTAGTAGCGCCCCCAACTGGTAAAAGCTAATACAAGTTATTTTCTTGGATGTTTTTCTCCGTGCAACTCAACAAGGTCGCCCTCATATATGCTCGGATGACTGTTTCGGCCATGAGGATGTCACAATACGAAATTCGTCCTTTTTCATGAAAAGTTGTGGGAGTGGCATTGCACTGTTCGGCAATAAAACAAAGCTGATTATGAGGTTCTAAATATGAACGACAACTCGTGAAACTTTACACACACATCAGGCCGAGCAAATTTATCAATATTTTATACGTTAGTTGTGCAGCTTTTTTGAAATGGCTCGCCATGGCCCTCGAGAAATGTTCAAAAAAGCAGCCCTGGTTGAGTGTTTCACCTCGCTTTTTGTAAATTTTATGGAGTACAGTGAACCCTCGGTTATCGCGGTTAATGGGGACCGAGACCACCCGCGAAAACTGAAAATCCGCGAAGTAGCGGCGCACCTTCAAAAATGCTTAAAAAAAAATACAATATATATAATAAATATATAAATATATATATATATATATATATATATATATATATATACGGGGAGAGAGAGAGAGAGTGAAATTCATGTTATAACAAAAAAACCAAATTATTATTAAAACGTATTATTTTTTTATTCCCCAGCCATTCTTTTTGTATTTATTTAATTACTCAGACTTTTACCTGCTGGTACGCCGTCTGGTGTGCCCTGTGAAATGAAAGGTGCCATTCTTTATTTATTTATTTATTTATTCATTTATTCATTCATAACTGACAGCTTCGCGCTCCGCTCGTGCCCGGGCGGAAGAGGTGCTCCAATTCGGCTTAACTGTGACACACGCCCACCCTCCTCCCCCGGAGCTTCCATTCGGTTAAACTTAGGGGCCGCTTGGCACCGCCCGTGCCCGGGGAAGGTGCTCCTCTTCGGCTTACTGTGACGCGAGCATGCCCTCCTCCTCCGGAGCTTCCATTCGGTTAAACTTAGGGGCCGCTTGGAACCGCCCGTGGCCGGGGAAGGTGCTCCTCTTCGGCTTACTGTGACGCGAGCATGCCCTCCTCCTCCGGAGCTTCCATTCGGTTAAACTTAGGGGCCGCTTGGAACCGCCCGTGCCCGGGGAAGGTGCTCCTCTTCGGCTTACTGTGACGCGAGCATGCCCTCCTCCTCCGGAGCTTCCATTCGGTTAAACTTAGGGGCCGCTTGGCACCGCCCGTGCCCGGGGAAGGTGCTCCTCTACGGCTTAACTGCCACGCACGCCGGCCGGAGCTCTGGTACTGTCCGAACCGCGCGAAACGTCGCCACCGATCGTGTCCGGGGGAACGTGCTCTTCTTCGTCCACTCTCCTCTTCGCCCACGCTCTTCTTTGGCGCACGCCGGCCGTCTAACCGCTCCAGCGCCCCGTCGTGCCGCTCGGCGAAACTACAATGCCCCCGAATATTTTTTAGACCCGCGAAGCACTGAACCCGCGAAAGGTGAACCGCCAAGTAGCGAGGGTTCACTGTATGTACAAGACCAAGACCTACAAAAAAGTCTCTTGGAGCAATGAGCTAGGTTTTACAGGAAGTCGGCCATTTTGAATTTACTTAAAAGGGGGCGGGTCACCACAATGGACTTTGTGTAGAAATTATTATTGGGGCCCGAGCAGCGACCGCGGCGAGGTCCCTATTTTTTTTGTAGAAATTATTATTAGGGCCCGAGCAGCGACCGCTACGAGGTCCCCATTGTTTTTGTGGAAATTATTATTATTATTATTATTAGGGCCCGAGCAGTGACCGCTGCGAGGTCCCTATTGTTTTTCTAGAAATTGTTATTAGGGCCCGAGCTGCGACGGCTGCGAGGTCCCTATTGTTTTTGTAGAAAATATTATTACTTTTATTATTATTATTATTATTATTAGGGCCTGAGCAGCGACCGCTGCGAAGTCCCTATTGTTTTTGTAGAAATTATTATTATTATTATTTTTCCGATTGTTCGATTGCATTTTTGACCCCCGAAACATGCACAAAAATTCACCAAACTTGGCAGTCTCATCGGGCATGGCGAAAAATTTGATATTTTAACGTCTAATATGAACAGGAAGTGAGTTATGAATTTTTGAAAGTCCGACTTTTGCCCTTTTTTGCATGTTTACAGGGGTCATTCTTTTGCACCCTGATCCTAAAGGCTTCATCTGATTGCCTTAAAATTCTGTCTGTAGCATCTTAAGACCTGGGACAAACACTGGGGCTAAAATTGGGGCTAAAATCTTTTGTTTCCGAAATACTATATGACGGGGGCGGGGCTTCAAAGTTTTCACTTAAGATTTCCTTCGCCGCAATGGACAAAATGCTTAATAACTCTCCTGCACATGCTGCTAAAAATCCAAAACTTCACATGTACATAAAGAGTCGGTACCTGAAGACATCTATATGTTTATATTCTGTTATACACCTTGCGTCAATCAATATCATTTTTTACATTTTGACGTACTGCACGGTGCCCTTTTAACGAATCCGATTGAAAATTGGCTAGAAAAGACTCAAGACATTGATCTTACTCTATCCCTATTTTTGTGACTTTCCTTCGAAGGGCGTGGCTATTACGGTGCCGCAGAGTCTGATTATTCTCCGTGGCAACAAAAGTTCCTGCAAAATGATTCAGATGATCCATCTTCTCGAAATTTTTCACATTTGAGGATATTCAGGCCCTGAAGACGGCTGCCAACTTCTTTTTGATCGCAGTGTTAGCGCCACCAACTGGTTAAAACAAATACAAATTATTTTCGTTGATTTTTTTCTCCGGGCAGGTTAACAAAATCTACCTTACATTTGCTCGGATGAGTGTTTAGGCCTTGAGGATGTCACAATACGAAAGTCTTTCGCCTTCTTCAGAGTGTCACATGATGGTGTCTTGTGGCCCGTCTTTATCAGCTGATGTTCCATGAGGGCGTGACTTACCTGTCACAAGAATGAAGGCAAGTCACGCCCCCCGCTGTCCGTTCACTCCGCCAAAATGCTGCTCCAGGTGGTAGAGAGGATGAAGGCTCCCTTGTCTCTGTTCATGGTTTTTATGCCTCGCTTGCAGATCTCAATGGCCTCTCTGATCCAGCGCTGTTGTTTGTTCTCTTCGGTGCGGATGACCCTGCCCTTCTCCCGGTCCATGATGTGGTTTTCCCTTTTGCAGTGGTCAGTGATTGCTGATTTGTAATTTTCATGTTGTGCTTGTTCTTTTACTGCTCTGATTTTTCATTTTTTTGACAGGTAAGTCACACCCTCATGGAACATCAGCTGATAAAGACGGGTCTCAAGACACCATCATGCGACACTCTGAAGAAGGCGAAAGACTCGCCGAAACATGTCAGGTAAAAAATTAACCTAAAACATAATTGTCTGCTTTTAATGAATCAGTCAAATATCAATAATAAGAAGACAAAATGAACCTAATACAAATAAATGAATGCTTAATAACTCCCCTGCACATGCTCCTAAAAATCCAAACCTTCACCTGTAAATAAAATGTCCCGACCTGAAGACATCTTAATGTTATTATTTTGTTATACACACAGCGCCGCCAAGTGGAATCAAAAATTTGTTTTTATTTTAATTTTCACGTACTGCACCGTGCCCTTTTGACGAATCCGACTGAAAATTAGTCAGAAAAGACTCAAGACAATGATCTTACTCTCTGCCGAGTTTTGTGACGTTTTGGCAAAAGGCGTGGCTATTACGGTGCTGAAAAGTCCGATTGTACTTTGTGGCAACAAAAGCTCCGGCAACATGACTGAGATGATCCTATCTTCTCGAAGTTGTACACATTTGAGGATACTTCAACCCTGAAGACATCTACCAACTTATTTTTCATCGTAGTAGTAGCGCCACCAACTGGTAAAAGCTAATACAAGTTATTTTCTTGGATGTTTTTCTCCGTGCAACTCAACAAGGTCGCCCTCATATATGCTCGGAGGACTGTTTCGTCCATGAGGATGTCACAATACGAAATTCATCCTTTTTCGTGAAAAGTTGTGGGAGTGGCATTGCACTGTTCGGCAATAAAACAACGCTGATTATGAGGTTCTAAATATGAACGACAACTCGTGAAACTTTACACACACATCAGGCAGAGCAAATTTATCAATATTTTATACGTTAGTTGTGCAGCTTTTTTTAAATGGCTCGCCATGGCCCTCGAGAAATGTTCAAAAAAGCAGCCCTGGTTGAGTGTTTCACCTCGCTTTTTGTAAATTTTATGGAGTACAGTGAACCCTCGGTTATCGCGGTTAATGTTAAAATGGTCGAATGGTCAATGACAAGAATTGCAGTGCAAGCACGTATTATCGGCGCGGGTTCGATCCCCACCTGATGTGCCTCGCATGATTTCTTTGGCTGCCAGGATGGCCGAGTGGTCTAAGGCGCCGCGTTCAGGACCCAGTCTCCCCAGGAGGCCTGGGTTCGAATCTCGAATTTCCCCATTGTGGGACTAATAAAGGGAATATTAGTATTATTATGGCTGCCAGGATGGCCGAGTGGTCTAAGGCGCCGCGTTCAGGACCCAGTCTCCCCAGGAGGCCTGGGTTCGAATCTCAAATTTCCCCATTGTGGGACTAATAAAGGGAATATTATATTATTATTATTATATTATAATGGGGACCGAGACCACCCGCAAAAACTGAAAATCCGCGAAGTAGCGGCGCACCTTCAAAAATGCTTAAAAAAAAATACAATATATATAATAAATATATAAATATATATATATATATATATTTATATATATATATATATATATATATACGAGGAGAGAGAGAGAGAGTGAAATTCATGTTATAACAAAAAAACCAAATTATTATTAAAACGTATTATTTTTTTATTCCCCAGCCATTCTTTTTGTATTTATTTAATTACTCCGACTTTTACCTGCTGGTACGCCGTCCGGTGTGCCCTGTGAAATGAAAGGTGGCATTCTTTATTTATTTATTTATTTATTCATTTATTCATTCATAACTGACAGCTTCGCGCTCCGTTCGTGCCCGGGCGGAAGAGGTGTTCCAATTCGGCTTAACTGTGACACACGCCCGCCCTCCTCCCCCGGAGCTTCCATTCGGTTAAACTTAGGGGCCGCTTGGCACCGCCCGTGCCCGGGGAAGGTGCTCCTCTTCGGCTTACTGTGTCGCGAGCATGCCCTCCTCCTCCGGAGCTTCCATTCGGTTAAACTTAGGGGCCTCTTGGAACCGCCCGTGCCCGGCGAAGGTGCTCCTCTTCGGCTTACTGTGACGCGAGCATGCCCTCCTCCTCCGGAGCTTCCATTTGGTTAAACTTAGGGGCCGCTTGGAACCGCCCGTGCCCGGGGAAGGTGCTCCTCTTCGGCTTACTGTGACGCGAGCATGCCCTCCTCCTCCGGAGCTTCCATTCGGTTAAACTTAGGGGCCGCTTGGCACCGCCCGTGCCCGGGGAAGGTGCTCCTCTACGGCTTAACTGCCACGCACGCCGGCCGGAGCTCTGGTACGGTCCGAACCGCGCGAAACGTCGCCACCGATCGTGTCCGGGGGAACGTGCTCTTCTTCGTCCAATCTCCTCTTCGCCCACGCTCTTCTTCGGCGCACGCCGGCCGTTTAACCGCTCCAGCGCCCGTCGTGCCGCTCGGCGAAACTACAATGCCCCCGAATATTTTTTATACCCGCGAAGCACTGAACCCGCGAAAGGTGAACCGCGAAGTAGCGAGGGTTCACTGTATGTATAAGGCCAAGACCTACAAAAAAGTCTCTTGGAGCAATGAGCTAGGTTTTACAGGAAGTCGGCCATTTTGAATTTACTTAAAAGGGGGCGGGTCACCACAATGGACTTTGTGTAGAAATTATTATTGGGGCCCGAGCAGCGACCGCGGCGAGGTCCCTATTGTTTATGTAGAAATTATTATTAGGGCCCGAGCAGCGACCGCTACGAGGTCCCCATTGTTTTTGTGGAAATTATTATTATTATTATTATTAGGGCCCGAGCAGTGACCGCTGCGAGGTCCCTATTGTTTTTCTAGAAATTGTTATTAGGGCCCGAGCTGCGACGGCTGCGAGGTCCCTATTGTTTTTCTAGAAAATATTATTACTTTTTTTATTATTATTATTATTATTATTATTAGGGCCTGAGCAGCGACCGCTGCGAAGTCCCTGTTGTTTTTGTAGAAATTATTATTATTATTATTTTTCCGATTGTTCGATCGCATTTTTGACCCCCGAAACATGCACAAAAACTCACCAAACTTGGCAGTCTCATCGGGCATGGCGAGAAATTTGATATTTTAACGTCTAATATGAACAGGAAGTGAGTTTTGAATTTTTGAGAGTCCGACTTTTGCCCTTTTTTGCATGTTTACAGGGGTCATTCTTTTGCACCCTGATCCTAAAGGCTTCATCTGATTGCCTTAAAATTTTGTCTGTAGCATCTTAAGACCTGGGACAAACACTGGGGCTAAAATCTTTTGTTTCCGAAATACTATATGACGGGGGCGGGGCTTCAAAGTTTTCACTTAAGATTTCCTTCGCCGCAATGGACAAAATGCTTAATAACTCTCCTGCACATGCTGCTAAAAATCCAAAACTTCACATGTACATAAAGAGTCGGTACCTGAAGACATCTATATGTTTATATTCTGTTATATACCTTGCGCCAATCAATATCATTTTTTACGTTTTGACGTACTGCACGGTGCCCTTTTAACGAATCCGATTGAAAATTGGCGAGAAAAGACTCAAGACATTAATCTTACTCTATCCCTATTTTTGTGACTTTCCTTCGAAGGGCGTGGCTATTGCGGTGCCGCAGAGTCTGATTATTCTCCGTGGCAACAAAAGTTCCTGCAAAATGATTCAGATGATCCATCTTCTCGAAATTTTTCATATTTGAGGATATTCAGGCCCTGAAGACGGCTGCCAACTTATTTTTGATCGCAGTGGTAGCGCCACCAACTGGTTAAAACAAATACAAATTATTTTCGTTGATGTTTTTCTCCGGGCAGGTTCACAAAATCTACCTTATATTTGCTCGGATGAGTGTTTAGGCCTTGAGGATGTCACAATACGAAAGTCTTTCGCCTTCTTCAGAGTGTCACATGATGGTGTCTTGTGACCCGTCTTTATCAGCTGATGTTCCATGAGGGCGTGACTTACCTGTCACAAGAATGAAGGCAAGTCACACCCCCGCTGTCCGTTCACTCCGCCAAGATGCTGCTCCAGGTGGTAGAGAGGATGAAGGCTCCCTTGTCTCTGTTCATGGTTTTTATGCCTCGCTTGCAGATCTCAATGGCCTCTCTGATCCAGCGCTGTTGTTTGTTCTCTTCGGTGCGGATGACCCTGCCCTTCTCCCGGTCCATGATGTGGTTTTCCCTTTTGCAGTGGTCAGTGATTGCTGATTTGTAATATTCATGTTGTGCTTGTTCTTTTACTGCTTTGATTTTTCATTTTTTTGACAGGTAATTCACACCCTCATGGAACATAAGCTGATAAAGACGGGTCTCAAGACACCATCATGCGACACTCTGAAGAAGGCGAAAGACTCGCCGAAACATGTCAGGTAAAACATTAACCTAAAACATAATTGTCTGCTTTTAATGAATCAGTCAAATATCAATAATAAGAAGACAAAATGAACCTCATACAAATAAATGAATGCTTAATAACTCCCCTGCACATGCTCCTAATAATCCAAACCTTCACCTGTAAATAAAATGTCCCGACCTGAAGACATCTTAATGTTATTATTTTGTTATACACACAGCGCCGCCAAGTGGAATCAAAAATTTGTTTTTATTTTAATTTTCACGTACTGCACGGTGCCCTTTTGACGAATCCGACTGAAAATTAGTCAGAAAAGACTCAAGACAATGATCTTACTCTCTGCCGAATTTTGTGATGTTTTGGCAAAAGGCGTGGCTATTACGGTGCTGAAAAGTCCGATTGTACTCTGTGGCAACAAAAGCTCCGGCAACATGACTCAGATGATCCTATCTTCTCGAAGTTGTACACATTTGAGGATACTTCAGCCCTGAAGACATCTACCAACTTATTTTTCATCGTAGTAGTAGCGCCACCAACTGGTTAAAGCTAATACAAGTTATTTTCTTGGATGTTTTTCTCCGTGCAACTCAACAAAGGTCGCCCTCATATATGCTCGGAGGACTGTTTCGGCCATGAGGATGTCACAATATGAAATTCATCCTTTTTCGTGAAAAGTTGTGGGAGTGGCATTGCACTGTTCGGCAATAAAACAACGCTGATTATGAGGTTCTAAATATGAACGACAACTCGTGAAACTTGACACACACATCAGGCAGAGCAAATTTATCAATATTTTATACGTTAGTTGTGCAGCTTTTTTGAAATGGCTCGCCATGGCCCTCGAGAAATGTTAAAAAAAGCAGCCCTGGTTGAGTGTTTCACCTCGCTTTTTGTAAATTTTATGGAGTACAGTGAACCCTCGGTAATCGCGGTTAATGGGGACAGAGACCACCCGCGAAAACTGAAAATCCGCGAAGTAGCGGCGCACCTTCAAAAATGCTTAAAAAAATATACAATATATATAATAAATATATAAATAATATATATATATATATATATATATATATATATATATATATATATATATATATATACGGGGAGAGAGAGAGTGAAATTCATGTTATAACAAAAAAACCAAATTATTATTAAAACGTATTATTTTTTTATTCCCCAGCCATTCTTTTTGTATTTATTTAATTACTCCGACTTTTATCTGCTGGTACGCCGTCCGGTGTGCCCTGTGAAATGAAAGGTGGCATTCTTTATTCATTTATTTATTTATTCTTTTATACATTCATAACTGACAGCTTCGCGCTCCGCTCGTGCCCGGGCGGAAGAGGTGCTCCAATTCGGCTTAACTGTGACACACACCCGCCCTCCTCCCCCGGAGCTTCCATTCGGTTAAACTTAGGGGCCGCTTGGCACCGCCCGTGCCCGGGGAAGGTGCTCCTCTTCGGCTTACTGTGACGCGAGCATGCCCTCCTCCTCCGGAGCTTCCATTCGGTTAAACTTAGGGGCCGCTTGGAATCGCCCGTGCCCGGGGAAGGTGCTCCTCTTCGGCTTACTGTGACGCGAGCATGCCCTCCTCCTCCGGAGCTTCCATTCGGTTAAACTTAGGGGCCGCTTGGCACCGCCCGTGCCCGGGGAAGGTTCTCCTCTACGGCTTAACTGCCACGCACGCCGGCCGGAGCTCTGGTACTGTCCGAACCGCGCGAAACGTCGCCACCGATCGTGTCCGGGGGAACGTGCTCTTCTTCGTCCACTCTCCTCTTCGCCCACGCTCTTCTTCGGCGCACACCGGCCGTCTAACCGCTCCAGCGCCCCGTCGTGCCGCTCGGCGAAACTACAATGCCCCCGAATATTTTTTAGACCCGCGAAGCACTGAACCCGCGAAAGGTGAACCGCCAAGTAGCGAGGGTTCACTGTATGTATAAGACCAAGACCTACAAAAAAGTCTCTTGGAGCAATGAGCTAGGTTTTACAGGAAGTCGGCCATTTTGAATTTACTTAAAAGGGGGCGGGTCACCACAATGGACTTTGTGTAGAAATTATAATTGGGGCCCGAGCAGCGGCCGCGGCGAGGTCCCTATTGTTTTTGTAGAAATTATTATTAGGGCCCGAGCAGCGACCGCTACGAGGTCCCCATTGTTTTTGTGGAAATTATTATTATTATTATTATTAGGGCCCGAGCAGTGACCGCTGCGAGGTCCCTATTGTTTTTCTAGAAATTGTTATTAGGGCCCGAGCTGCGACGGCTGCGAGGTCCCTATTGTTTTTGTAGAAAATATTATTACTTTTATTATTATTATTATTATTATTATTAGGGCCTGAGCAGCGACCGCTGCGAAGTCCCTGTTGTTTTTGTAGAAATTATTATTATTATTATTTTTCCGATTGTTCGATTGCATTTTTGACCCCGAAACATGCACAAAAACTCACCAAACTTCGCAGTCTCATCGGGCATGGCGAGAAATTTGATATTTTAAACGTCTAATATGAACAGGAAGTGAGTTATGAATTTTTGAAAGTCCGACTTTTGCCCTTTTTTGCATGTTTACAGGGGTCATTCTTTTGCACCCTGATCCTAAAGGCTTCATCTGATTGCCTTAAAATTCTGTCTGTAGCATCTTAAGACCTGGGACAAACACTGGGGCTAAAATTGGGGCTAAAATCTTTTGTTTCCGAAATACTATATGACGGGGGCGGGGCTTCAAAGTTTTCACTTAAGATTTCCTTCGCCGCAATGGACAAAATGCTTAATAACTCTCCTGCACATGCTGCTAAAATCCAAAACTTCACATGTACATAAAGAGTCGGTACCTGAAGACATCTATATGTTTATATTCTGTTATACACCTTGCGCCAATCAATATCATTTTTACATTTTGACGTACTGCACGGTGCCCTTTTAACGAATCCGATTGAAAATTGGCTAGAAAAGACTCAAGACATTGATCTTACTCTATCCCTATTTTTGTGACTTTCCTTCGAAGGGCGTGGCTATTACGGTGCCGCAGAGTCTGATTATTCTCCGTGGCAACAAAAGTTCCTGCAAAATGATTCAGATGATCCATCTTCTCGAAATTTTTCACATTTGAGGATATTCAGGCCCTGAAGACGGCTGCCAACTTATTTTTGATCGCAGTGGTAGCGCCACCAACTGGTTAAAACAAATACAAATTATTTTCGTTGATGTTTTTCTCCGGGCAGGTTCACAAAATCTACCTTATATTTGCTCGGATGAGTGTTTAGGCCTTCAGGATGTCACAATACGAAAGTCTTTCGCCTTCTTCAGAGTGTCACATGATGGTGTCTTGTGACCCGTCTTTATCAGCTGATGTTCCATGAGGGCGTGACTTACCTGTCACAAGAATGAAGGCAAGTCACACCCCCGCTGTCCGTTCACTCCGCCAAGATGCTGCTCCAGGTGGTAGAGAGGATGAAGGCTCCCTTGTCTCTGTTCATGGTTTTTATGCCTCGCTTGCAGATCTCAATGGCCTCTCTGATCCAGCGCTGTTGTTTGTTCTCTTCGGTGCGGATGACCCTGCCCTTCTCCCGGTCCATGATGTGGTTTTCCCTTTTGCAGTGGTCAGTGATTGCTGATTTGTAATATTCATGTTGTGCTTGTTCTTTTACTGCTTTGATTTTTCATTTTTTTGACAGGTAATTCACACCCTCATGGAACATAAGCTGATAAAGACGGGTCTCAAGACACCATCATGCGACACTCTGAAGAAGGCGAAAGACTCGCCGAAACATGTCAGGTAAAACATTAACCTAAAACATAATTGTCTGCTTTTAATGAATCAGTCAAATATCAATAATAAGAAGACAAAATGAACCTAATACAAATAAATGAATGCTTAATAACTCCCCTGCACATGCTCCTAAAAATCCAAACCTTCACCTGTAAATAAAACGTCCCGACCTGAAGACATCTTAATGTTATTATTTTGTTATACACACAGCGCCGCCAAGTGGAATCAAAAATGTGTTTTTATTTTAATTTTCACGTACTGCACGGTGCCCTTTTGACGAATCCGACTGAAAATTAGTCAGAAAAGACTCAAGACAATGATCTTACTCTCTGCCGAATTTTGTGACGTTTTGGCAAAAGGCGTGGCTATTACGGTGCTGAAAAGTCCGATTGTACTTTGTGGCAACAAAAGCTCCGGCAACATGACTCAGATGATCCTATCTTCTCGAAGTTGTACACATTTGAGGATACTTCAGCCCTGAAGACATCTACCAACTTATTTTTCATCGTAGTAGTAGCGCCACCAACTGGTAAAAGCTAATACAAGTTATTTTCTTGGATGTTTTTCTCTGTGCAACTCAACAAGGTCGCCCTCATATATGCTCGGATGACTGTTTCGGCCATGAGGATGTCACAATACGAAATTCGTCCTTTTTCGTGAAAAGTTGTGGGAGTGGCATTGCACTGTTCGGCAATAAAACAACGCTGATTATGAGGTTCTAAATATGAACGACAACTCGTGAAACTTTACACACACATCAGGCAGAGCAAATTTATCAATATTTTATACGTTAGTTGTGTAGCTTTTTTGAAATGGCTCGCCATGGCCCTCGAGAAATGTTCAAAAAAGCAGCCCTGGTTGAGTGTTTCACCTCGCTTTTTGTAAATTTTATGGAGTACAGTGAACCCTCGGTTATCGCGGTTAATGGGGACAGAGACCACCCGCGAAAACTGAAAATCCGCGAAGTTGCGGCGCACCTTCAAAAATGCTTAAAAAAAAAATACAATATATATATATATATATATATATATATACATATATATATAAATATATATATATATATATATATATATATATATATACGGGGAGAGAGAGAGTGAAATTCATGTTATAACAAAAAAAACAAATTATTATTAAAACGTATTATTTTTTTATTCCCCAGCCATTCTTTTTGTATTTATTTAATTACTCCGACTTTTACCTGCTGGTACGCCGTCCGGTGTGCCCTGTGAAATGAAAGGTGGCATTCTTTAATTATTTATTTATTTATTCATTTATTCATTCATAACTGACAGCTTCGCGCTCCGTTCGTGTCCGGGCGGAAGAGGTGTTCCAATTCGGCTTAACTGTGACACACGCCCGCCCTCCTCCCCCGGAGCTTCCATTCGGTTAAACTTAGGGGCCGCTTGGCACCGCCCGTGCCCGGGGAAGGTGCTCCTCTTCGGCTTACTGTGACGCGAGCATGCCCGCCTCCTCCGGAGCTTCCATTCGGTTAAACTTAGGGGCCGCTTGGAACCGCCCGTGCCCGGCGAAGGTGCTCCTCTTCGGCTTACTGTGACGCGAGCATGCCCTCCTCCTCCGGAGCTTCCATTTGGTTAAACTTAGGGGCCGCTTGGAACCGCCCGTGCCTGGGGAAGGTGCTCCTCTTCGGCTTACTGTGACGCGAGCATGCCCTCCTCCTCCGGAGCTTCCATTCGGTTAAACTTAGGGGCCGCTTGGCACCGCCCGTGCCCGGGGACGGTGCTCCTCTACGGCTTAACTGCCACGCACGCCGGCCGGAGCCTTGGTACGGTCCGAACCGCGCGAAACGTCGCCACCGATCGTGTCCGGGGGAACGTGCTCTTCTTCGTCCACTCTCCTCTTCGCCCACGCTCTTCTTCGGCGCACGCCGGCCGTCTAACCGCTCCAGCGCCCGTCGTGCCGCTCGGCGAAACTACAATGCCCCCGAATATTTTTTATACCCGCGAAGCACTGAACCCGCGAAAGGTGAACCGCGAAGTAGCGAGGGTTCACTGTATGTATAAGACCAAGACCTACAAAAAAGTCTCTTGGAGCAATGAGCTAGGTTTTACAGGAAGTCGGCCATTTTGAATTTACTTAAAAGGGGCGGGTCACCACAATGGACTTTGTGTAGAAATTATTATTGGGGCCCGAGCAGCGACCGCGGCGAGGTCCCTATTGTTTATGTAGAAATTATTATTAGGGCCCGAGCAGCGACCGCTACGAGGTCCCCATTGTTTTTGTGGAAATTATTATTATTATTATTATTAGGGCCCGAGCAGTGACCGCTGCGAGGTCCCTATTGTTTTTCTAGAAATTGTTATTAGGGCCCGAGCTGCGACGGCTGCGAGGTCCCTATTGTTTTTGTAGAAAATATTATTACTTTTATTATTATTATTATTATTATTATTAGGGCCTGAGCAGCGACCGCTGCGAAGTCCCTGTTGTTTTTGTAGAAATTATTATTATTATTATTTTTCCGATTGTACGATCGCATTTTTGACCCCGAAACATGCACAAAAACTCACCAAACTTGGCAGTCTCATCGGGCATGGCGAGAAATTTGATATTTTAACGTCTAATATGAACAGGAAGTGAGTTATGAATTTTTGAAAGTCCGACTTTTGCCCTTTTTTGCATGTTTACAGGGGTCATTCTTTTGCACCCTGATCCTAAAGGCTTCATCTGATTGCCTTAAAATTCTGTCTGTAGCATCTTAAGACCTGGGACAAACACTGGGGCTAAAATCTTTTGTTTCCGAAATACTATATGACGGGGGCGGGGCTTCAAAGTTTTCACTTAAGATTTCCTTCGCCGCAATGGACAAAATGCTTAATAACTCTCCTGCACATGCTGCTAAAAATCCAAAACTTCACATGTACATAAAGAGTCGGTACCTGAAGACATCTATATGTTTATATTCTGTTATACACCTTGCGCCAATCAAAAACATTTTTTACATTTTGACGTACTGCACGGTGCCCTTTTAACGAATCCGATTGAAAATTGGCTAGAAAAGACTCAAGACATTGATCTTACTCTATCCCTATTTTTGTGACTTTCCTTCGAAGGGCGTGGCTATTGCGGTGCCGCAGAGTCTGATTATTCTCCGTGGCAACAAAAGTTCCTGCAAAATGATTCAGATGATCCATCTTCTCGAAATTTTTCACATTTGAGGATATTCAGGCCCTGAAGACGGCTGCCAACTTATTTTTGATCGCAGTGGTAGCGCCACCAACTGGTTAAAACAAATACAAATTATTTTCGTTGATGTTTTTCTCCGGGCAGGTTCACAAAATCTACCTTATATTTGCTCGGATGAGTGTTTAGGCCTTGAGGATGTCACAATACGAAAGTCTTTCGCCTTCTTCAGAGTGTCACATGATGGTGTCTTGTGACCCGTCTTTATCAGCTGATGTTCCATGAGGGCGTGACTTACCTGTCACAAGAATGAAGGCAAGTCACACCCCCCGCTGTCCGTTCACTCCGCCAAGATGCTGCTCTAGGTGGTAGAGAGGATGAAGGCTCCCTTGTCTCTGTTCATGGTTTTTATGCCTCGCTTGCAGATCTCAATGGCCTCTCTGATCCAGCGCTGTTGTTTGTTCTCTTCGGTGCGGATGACCCTGCCCTTCTCCCGGTCCATGATGTGGTTTTCCCTTTTGCAGTGGTCAGTGATTGCTGATTTGTAATGTTCATGTTGTGCTTGTTCTTTTACTGCTCTGATTTTTCATTTTTTTGACAGGTAAGTCACACCCTCATGGAACATCAGCTGATAAAGACGGGTCTCAAGACACCATCATGCGACACTCTGAAGAAGGCGAAAGACTCGCCGAAACATGTCAGGTAAAAAATTAACCTAAAACATAATTGTCTGCTTTTAATGAATCAGTCAAATATCAATAATAAGAAGACAAAATGAACCTAATACAAATAAATGAATGCTTAATAACTCCCCTGCACATGCTCCTGAAAATCCAAACCTTCACCTGTAAATAAAACGTCCCGACCTGAAGACATCTTAATGTTATTATTTTGTTATACACACAGCGCCGCCAAGTGGAATCAAAAATGTGTTTTTATTTTAATTTTCACATCCTGCACGGTGCCCTTTTGACAAATCCGACTGAAAATTAGTCAGAAAAGACTCAAGACAATGATCTTTCTCTCTGCCGAATTTTGTGACGTTTTGGCAAAAGGCGTGGCTATTACGGTGCTGAAAAGTCAGATTGTACTCTGTGGCAACAAAAGCTCCGGCAACATGACTCAGATGATCCTATCTTCTCGAAGTTGTACACATTTGAGGATACTTCAGCCCTGAAGACATCTACCAACTTATTTTTCATCGTAGTAGTAGCGCCACCAACTGGTAAAAGCTAATACAAGTTATTTTCTTGGATGTTTTTCTCCGTGCAACTCAACAAGGCCGCCCTCATATATGCTCGGATGACTGTTTCGGCCATGAGGATGTCACAATACGAAATTCGTCCTTTTTCGTGTAAAGTTGTGGGAGTGGCATTGCACTGTTCGGCAATAAAACAACGCTGATTATGAGGTTCTAAATATGAACGACAACTCGTGAAACTTTACACACACATCAGGCCGAGCAAATTTATCAATATTTTATACGTTAGTTGTGCAGCTTTTTTGAAATGGCTCGCCATGGCCCTCGAGAAATGTTAAAAAAAGCAGCCCTGGTTGAGTGTTTCACCTCGCTTTTTGTAAATTTTATGGAGTACAGTGAACCCTCGGTAATCGCGGTTAATGGGGACAGAGACCACCCGCGAAAACTGAAAATCCGCGAAGTAGCGGCGCACCTTCAAAAATGCTTAAAAAAATATACAATATATATAATAAATATATAAATATATATATATATATATATATATATATATATATATATATATATATATATATATATATATATATATATATACGGGGAGAGAGAGAGTGAAATTCATGTTATAACAAAAAAACCAAATTATTATTAAAACGTATTATTTTTTTATTCCCCAGCCATTCTTTTTGTATTTATTTAATTACTCCGACTTTTATCTGCTGGTACGCCGTCCGGTGTGCCCTGTGAAATGAAAGGTGGCATTCTTTATTCATTTATTTATTTATTCTTTTATACATTCATAACTGACAGCTTCGCGCTCCGCTCGTGCCCGGGCGGAAGAGGTGCTCCAATTCGGCTTAACTGTGACACACACCCGCCCTCCTCCCCCGGAGCTTCCATTCGGTTAAACTTAGGGGCCGCTTGGCACCGCCCGTGCCCGGGGAAGGTGCTCCTCTTCGGCTTACTGTGACGCGAGCATGCCCTCCTCCTCCGGAGCTTCCATTCGGTTAAACTTAGGGGCCGCTTGGAATCGCCCGTGCCCGGGGAAGGTGCTCCTCTTCGGCTTACTGTGACGCGAGCATGCCCTCCTCCTCCGGAGCTTCCATTCGGTTAAACTTAGGGGCCGCTTGGCACCGCCCGTGCCCGGGGAAGGTTCTCCTCTACGGCTTAACTGCCACGCACGCCGGCCGGAGCTCTGGTACTGTCCGAACCGCGCGAAACGTCGCCACCGATCGTGTCCGGGGGAACGTGCTCTTCTTCGTCCACTCTCCTCTTCGGCCACGCTCTTCTTCGGCGCACACCGGCCGTCTAACCGCTCCAGCGCCCCGTCGTGCCGCTCGGCGAAACTACAATGCCCCCGAATATTTTTTAGACCCGCGAAGCACTGAACCCGCGAAAGGTGAACCGCCAAGTAGCGAGGGTTCACTGTATGTATAAGACCAAGACCTACAAAAAAGTCTCTTGGAGCAATGAGCTAGGTTTTACAGGAAGTCGGCCATTTTGAATTTACTTAAAAGGGGGCGGGTCACCACAATGGACTTTGTGTAGAAATTATAATTGGGGCCCGAGCAGCGACCGCGGCGAGGTCCCTATTGTTTTTGTAGAAATTATTATTAGGGCCCGAGCAGCGACCGCTACGAGGTCCCCATTGTTTTTGTGGAAATTATTATTATTATTATTATTAGGGCCCGAGCAGTGACCGCTGCGAGGTCCCTATTGTTTTTCTAGAAATTGTTATTAGGGCCCGAGCTGCGACGGCTGCGAGGTCCCTATTGTTTTTGTAGAAAATATTATTACTTTTATTATTATTATTATTATTATTATTATTAGGGCCTGAGCAGCGACCGCTGCGAAGTCCCTGTTGTTTTTGCAGAAATTATTATTATTATTATTTTTCCGATTGCATTTTTGACCCCCGAAACATGCACAAAAACTCACCAAACTTGGCAGTCTCATCGGGCATGGCGAGAAATTTGATATTTTAACGTCTAATATGAACAGGAAGTGAGTTATGAATTTTTGAAAGTCCGACTTTTGCCCTTTTTTGCATGTTTACAGGGGTCATTCTTTTGCACCCTGATCCTAAAGGCTTCATCTGATTGCCTTAAAATTCTGTCTGTAGCATCTTAAGACCTGGGACAAACACTGGGGCTAAAATTGGGGCTAAAATCTTTTGTTTCCGAAATACTATATGACGGGGGCGGGGCTTCAAAGTTTTCACTTAAGATTTCCTTCGCCGCAATGGACAAAATGCTTAATAACTCTCCTGCACATGCTGCTAAAAATCCAAAACTTCACATGTACATAAAGAGTCGGTACCTGAAGACATCTATATGTTTATACTCTGTTATACACCTTGCGCCAATCAATATAATTTTTTACATTTTGACGTACTGCACGGTGCCCTTTTAACGAATCCGATTGAAAATTGGCTAGAAAAGACTCAAGACATTGATCTTACTCTATCCCTATTTTTGTGACTTTCCTTCGAAGGGCGTGGCTATTACGGTGCCGCAGAGTCTGATTATTCTCCGTGGCAACAAAAGTTCCTGCAAAATGATTCAGATGATCCATCTTCTCGAAATTTTTCACATTTGAGGATATTCAGGCCCTGAAGACGGCTGCCAACTTATTTTTGATCACAGTGGTAGCGCCACCAACTGGTTAAAACAAATACAAATTATTTTCGTTGATTTTTTTTCTCCGGGCAGGTTAACAAAATCTACCTTATATTTGCTCGGATGAGTGTTTAGGCCTTGAGGATGTCACAATACGAAAGTCTTTCGCCTTCTTCAGAGTGTCACATGATGGTGTCTTGTGACCCGTCTTTATCAGCTGATGTTCCATGAGGGCGTGACTTACCTGTCACAAGAATGAAGGCAAGTCACGCCCCCCGCTGTCCGTTCACTCCGCCAAGATGCTGGTCCAGGTGGTAGAGAGGATGAAGGCTCCCTTGTCTCTGTTCATGGTTTTTATGCCTCGCTTGCAGATCTCAATGGCCTCTCTGATCCAGCGCTGTTGTTTGTTCTCTTCGGTGCGGATGACCCTGCCCTTCTCCCGGTCCATGATGTGGTTTTCCCTTTTGCAGTGGTCAGTGATTGCTGATTTGTAATGTTCATGTTGTGCTTGTTCTTTTACTGCTCTGATTTTTCATTTTTTTGACAGGTAAGTCACACCCACATGGAACATCAGCTGATAAAGACGGGTCTCAAGACACCATCATGCGACACTCTGAAGAAGGCGAAAGACTCGCCGAAACATGTCAGGTAAAAAATTAACCTAAAACATAATTGTCTGCTTTTAATGAATCAGTCAAATATCAATAATAAGAAGACAAAATGAACCTAATACAAATAAATGAATGCTTAATAACTCCCCTGCACATGCTCCTGAAAATCCAAACCTTCACCTGTAAATAAAACGTCCCGACCTGAAGACATCTTAATGTTATTATTTTGTTGTACACACAGCGCCGCCAAGTGGAATCAAAAATGTGTTTTTATTTTAATTTTCACGTACTGCACGGTGCCCTTTTGACGAATCCGACTGAAAATTAGTCAGAAAAGACTCAAGACAATGATCTTACTCTCTGCCGAATTTTGTGACGTTTTGGCAAAAGGCGTGGCTATTACGGTGCTGAAAAGTCCGATTGTACTTTGTGGCAACAAAAGCTCCGGCAACATGACTCAGATGATCCTATCTTCTCGAAGTTGTACACATTTGAGGATACTTCAGCCCTGAAGACATCTACCAACTTATTTTTCATCGTAGTAGTAGCGCCACCAACTGGTAAAAGCTAATACAAGTTATTTTCTTGGATGTTTTTCTCCGTGCAACTCAACAAGGCCGCCCTCATATATGCTCGGATGACTGTTTCGGCCATGAGGATGTCACAATACGAAATTCGTCCTTTTTCGTGTAAAGTTGTGGGAGTGGCATTGCACTGTTCGGCAATAAAACAACGCTGATTATGAGGTTCTAAATATGAACGACAACTCGTGAAACTTTACACACACATCAGGCAGAGCAAATTTATCAATATTTTATACGTTAGTTGTGCAGCTTTTTTGAAATGGCTCGCCATGGCCCTCGAGAAAAGTTAAAAAAAGAATAGAATAGAAATAGAAATCCCTTTATTGTCATTGTACTCAAGTGTGCAACGAGATTAGAGGGCTCCCCTCTCCAGTGCAATACAACAATAATACAGACAATATATAAATTAGATAAAAAAATAAGACAGTGCAATGGAATTCAGTACTGAATAGGGCATATAGAAACACATCACAATGCTGTTTTGCAAGGTTAGGGTGGTCTCGTGTGTGTGTGAGAGTTCAGTATGGAGATGGCTCTCGGAAAGAAACTGTTTCTCAGTCGATTGGTCCTTGATTTGATGCATCTGTAGCGCCTGCCAGAGGGCAACCGGTCGAACAGGTGTGAGTTTGGGTGGGTATTGTCTTTGACGATGTTGAGAGCCCTTCTGAGGCACCGGGCGGTGTAGATGTCCGACAGCGAGGGGAGAGGGCAGCCAATAATCCTTTGCGCTGTTTTGACTGTCCTCTGGAGCCTCACTCTGTCCGCCTCAGTGCAGCCGCTGTACCAGGTGGAGACACAGTACGTCAGCAGGCTCTCGATGGACGAGTGGTAGAAGGCCAGCAGCAGCTTCCTGTCCAGGTTGAATTTCCTGAGGACTCTCAGGAAGTGCAGACGTTGGCGGACCTTCTTTACCACTGCTGTGGTGTTGTGACTCCAAGAAAGGTCATCGGAGATCTGTACTCCCAGGAACTTGAACGTGTGGACCCTCTCCACACACACGCCTTCGATGCAGAGGGGGGGCGGCAGCGTCTTGTTCCTCCTGAAGTCGACGACAATCTCCTTTGTTTTAGCAGAGTTAAGGTGCAGTCTGTTGTCCTTGCACCAAGTTGTCAGTCTCCCTACCTCCTCTCTGTAGGCTGTCTCGTCACCTTCCGAGATCAGACCGACCACTGTCGTGTCGTCAGCAAACTTGACGATGGTGTTGTTGCCGTGGGCCGGGCTGCAGTCGTAGGTGTAGAGGGCGTACAGGAGAGGGCTCAGCACGCATCCTTGGGGGGAACCGGTGCTCACCATGAGGGTGGAGGACGTGTAGGGGCCGAGCAACACAGTCTGGGGTCTGTTGGTCAGAAAGTCCTTAATCCAGATGCGTGTGAGGGCAGGGAGGCCGAGAGTGTCCAGTTTGGCGACGAGGATGTCTGGGATGATCGTGTTGAATGCCGAGCTGTAGTCCACAAAGAGCATCCTTGCATAGCTCCGCTGTTGTTCCAGGTGGCCCAGCACAACATGCAGAGCAGCCCTGGTTGAGTGTTTCACCTCGCTTTTTGTAAATTTTATGGAGTACAGTGAACCCTCGGTTATCGCGGTTAATGGGGACCGAGACCACCCGCGAAAACTGAAAATCCGCGAAGTAGCGGCGCACCTTCAAAAATGCTTAAAAAAAAAATACAATATATATATATATATATATATATATATATACGGGGAGAGAGAGAGTGAAATTCATGTTATAACAAAAAAACCAAATTATTATTAAAACGTATTATTTTTTTATTCCCCAGCCATTCTTTTTGTATTTATTTAATTACTCCGACTTTTATCTGCTGGTACGCCGTCCGGTGTGCCCTGTGAAATGAAAGGTGGCATTCTTTATTCATTTATTTATTTATTCTTTTATACATTCATAACTGACAGCTTCGCGCTCCGCTCGTGCCCGGGCGGAAGAGGTGCTCCAATTCGGCTTAACTGTGACACACACCCGCCCTCCTCCCCCGGAGCTTCCATTCGGTTAAACTTAGGGGCCGCTTGGCACCGCCCGTGCCCGGGGAAGGTGCTCCTCTTCGGCTTACTGTGACGCGAGCATGCCCTCCTCCTCCGGAGCTTCCATTCGGTTAAACTTAGGGGCCGCTTGGAATCGCCCGTGCCCGGGGAAGGTGCTCCTCTTCGGCTTACTGTGACGCGAGCATGCCCTCCTCCTCCGGAGCTTCCATTCGGTTAAACTTAGGGGCCGCTTGGCACCGCCCGTGCCCGGGGAAGGTTCTCCTCTACGGCTTAACTGCCACGCACGCCGGCCGGAGCTCTGGTACTGTCCGAACCGCGCGAAACGTCGCCACCGATCGTGTCCGGGGGAACGTGCTCTTCTTCGTCCACTCTCCTCTTCGCCCACGCTCTTCTTCGGCGCACACCGGCCGTCTAACCGCTCCAGCGCCCCGTCGTGCCGCTCGGCGAAACTACAATGCCCCCGAATATTTTTTAGACCCGCGAAGCACTGAACCCGCGAAAGGTGAACCGCCAAGTAGCGAGGGTTCACTGTATGTATAAGACCAAGACCTACAAAAAAGTCTCTTGGAGCAATGAGCTAGGTTTTACAGGAAGTCGGCCATTTTGAATTTACTTAAAAGGGGGCGGGTCACCACAATGGACTTTGTGTAGAAATTATAATTGGGGCCCGAGCAGCGGCCGCGGCGAGGTCCCTATTGTTTTTGTAGAAATTATTATTAGGGCCCGAGCAGCGACCGCTACGAGGTCCCCATTGTTTTTGTGGAAATTATTATTATTATTATTATTAGGGCCCGAGCAGTGACCGCTGCGAGGTCCCTATTGTTTTTCTAGAAATTGTTATTAGGGCCCGAGCTGCGACGGCTGCGAGGTCCCTATTGTTTTTGTAGAAAATATTATTACTTTTATTATTATTATTATTATTATTATTAGGGCCTGAGCAGCGACCGCTGCGAAGTCCCTGTTGTTTTTGTAGAAATTATTATTATTATTATTTTTCCGATTGTTCGATTGCATTTTTGACCCCGAAACATGCACAAAAACTCACCAAACTTCGCAGTCTCATCGGGCATGGCGAGAAATTTGATATTTTAAACGTCTAATATGAACAGGAAGTGAGTTATGAATTTTTGAAAGTCCGACTTTTGCCCTTTTTTGCATGTTTACAGGGGTCATTCTTTTGCACCCTGATCCTAAAGGCTTCATCTGATTGCCTTAAAATTCTGTCTGTAGCATCTTAAGACCTGGGACAAACACTGGGGCTAAAATTGGGGCTAAAATCTTTTGTTTCCGAAATACTATATGACGGGGGCGGGGCTTCAAAGTTTTCACTTAAGATTTCCTTCGCCGCAATGGACAAAATGCTTAATAACTCTCCTGCACATGCTGCTAAAATCCAAAACTTCACATGTACATAAAGAGTCGGTACCTGAAGACATCTATATGTTTATATTCTGTTATACACCTTGCGCCAATCAATATCATTTTTACATTTTGACGTACTGCACGGTGCCCTTTTAACGAATCCGATTGAAAATTGGCTAGAAAAGACTCAAGACATTGATCTTACTCTATCCCTATTTTTGTGACTTTCCTTCGAAGGGCGTGGCTATTACGGTGCCGCAGAGTCTGATTATTCTCCGTGGCAACAAAAGTTCCTGCAAAATGATTCAGATGATCCATCTTCTCGAAATTTTTCACATTTGAGGATATTCAGGCCCTGAAGACGGCTGCCAACTTATTTTTGATCGCAGTGGTAGCGCCACCAACTGGTTAAAACAAATACAAATTATTTTCGTTGATGTTTTTCTCCGGGCAGGTTCACAAAATCTACCTTATATTTGCTCGGATGAGTGTTTAGGCCTTCAGGATGTCACAATACGAAAGTCTTTCGCCTTCTTCAGAGTGTCACATGATGGTGTCTTGTGACCCGTCTTTATCAGCTGATGTTCCATGAGGGCGTGACTTACCTGTCACAAGAATGAAGGCAAGTCACACCCCCGCTGTCCGTTCACTCCGCCAAGATGCTGCTCCAGGTGGTAGAGAGGATGAAGGCTCCCTTGTCTCTGTTCATGGTTTTTATGCCTCGCTTGCAGATCTCAATGGCCTCTCTGATCCAGCGCTGTTGTTTGTTCTCTTCGGTGCGGATGACCCTGCCCTTCTCCCGGTCCATGATGTGGTTTTCCCTTTTGCAGTGGTCAGTGATTGCTGATTTGTAATATTCATGTTGTGCTTGTTCTTTTACTGCTTTGATTTTTCATTTTTTTGACAGGTAATTCACACCCTCATGGAACATAAGCTGATAAAGACGGGTCTCAAGACACCATCATGCGACACTCTGAAGAAGGCGAAAGACTCGCCGAAACATGTCAGGTAAAACATTAACCTAAAACATAATTGTCTGCTTTTAATGAATCAGTCAAATATCAATAATAAGAAGACAAAATGAACCTAATACAAATAAATGAATGCTTAATAACTCCCCTGCACATGCTCCTAAAAATCCAAACCTTCACCTGTAAATAAAACGTCCCGACCTGAAGACATCTTAATGTTATTATTTTGTTATACACACAGCGCCGCCAAGTGGAATCAAAAATGTGTTTTTATTTTAATTTTCACGTACTGCACGGTGCCCTTTTGACGAATCCGACTGAAAATTAGTCAGAAAAGACTCAAGACAATGATCTTACTCTCTGCCGAATTTTGTGACGTTTTGGCAAAAGGCGTGGCTATTACGGTGCTGAAAAGTCCGATTGTACTTTGTGGCAACAAAAGCTCCGGCAACATGACTCAGATGATCCTATCTTCTCGAAGTTGTACACATTTGAGGATACTTCAGCCCTGAAGACATCTACCAACTTATTTTTCATCGTAGTAGTAGCGCCACCAACTGGTAAAAGCTAATACAAGTTATTTTCTTGGATGTTTTTCTCTGTGCAACTCAACAAGGTCGCCCTCATATATGCTCGGATGACTGTTTCGGCCATGAGGATGTCACAATACGAAATTCGTCCTTTTTCGTGAAAAGTTGTGGGAGTGGCATTGCACTGTTCGGCAATAAAACAACGCTGATTATGAGGTTCTAAATATGAACGACAACTCGTGAAACTTTACACACACATCAGGCAGAGCAAATTTATCAATATTTTATACGTTAGTTGTGCAGCTTTTTTGAAATGGCTCGCCATGGCCCTCGAGAAATGTTCAAAAAAGCAGCCCTGGTTGAGTGTTTCACCTCGCTTTTTGTAAATTTTATGGAGTACAGTGAACCCTCGGTTATCGCGGTTAATGGGGACAGAGACCACCCGCGAAAACTGAAAATCCGCGAAGTTGCGGCGCACCTTCAAAAATGCTTAAAAAAAAAATACAATATATATATATATATATATATATATATATATATATATATACATATATATATAAATATATATATATATATATATATATATATATATATACGGGGAGAGAGAGAGTGAAATTCATGTTATAACAAAAAAAACAAATTATTATTAAAACGTATTATTTTTTTATTCCCCAGCCATTCTTTTTGTATTTATTTAATTACTCCGACTTTTACCTGCTGGTACGCCGTCCGGTGTGCCCTGTGAAATGAAAGGTGGCATTCTTTAATTATTTATTTATTTATTCATTTATTCATTCATAACTGACAGCTTCGCGCTCCGTTCGTGTCCGGGCGGAAGAGGTGTTCCAATTCGGCTTAACTGTGACACACGCCCGCCCTCCTCCCCCGGAGCTTCCATTCGGTTAAACTTAGGGGCCGCTTGGCACCGCCCGTGCCCAGGGAAGGTGCTCCTCTTCGGCTTACTGTGACGCGAGCATGCCCGCCTCCTCCGGAGCTTCCATTCGGTTAAACTTAGGGGCCGCTTGGAACCGCCCGTGCCCGGCGAAGGTGCTCCTCTTCGGCTTACTGTGACGCGAGCATGCCCTCCTCCTCCGGAGCTTCCATTTGGTTAAACTTAGGGGCCGCTTGGAACCGCCCGTGCCTGGGGAAGGTGCTCCTCTTCGGCTTACTGTGACGCGAGCATGCCCTCCTCCTCCGGAGCTTCCATTCGGTTAAACTTAGGGGCCGCTTGGCACCGCCCGTGCCCGGGGACGGTGCTCCTCTACGGCTTAACTGCCACGCACGCCGGCCGGAGCCTTGGTACGGTCCGAACCGCGCGAAACGTCGCCACCGATCGTGTCCGGGGGAACGTGCTCTTCTTCGTCCACTCTCCTCTTCGCCCACGCTCTTCTTCGGCGCACGCCGGCCGTCTAACCGCTCCAGCGCCCGTCGTGCCGCTCGGCGAAACTACAATGCCCCCGAATATTTTTTATACCCGCGAAGCACTGAACCCGCGAAAGGTGAACCGCGAAGTAGCGAGGGTTCACTGTATGTATAAGACCAAGACCTACAAAAAAGTCTCTTGGAGCAATGAGCTAGGTTTTACAGGAAGTCGGCCATTTTGAATTTACTTAAAAGGGGCGGGTCACCACAATGGACTTTGTGTAGAAATTATTATTGGGGCCCGAGCAGCGACCGCGGCGAGGTCCCTATTGTTTATGTAGAAATTATTATTAGGGCCCGAGCAGCGACCGCTACGAGGTCCCCATTGTTTTTGTGGAAATTATTATTATTATTATTATTAGGGCCCGAGCAGTGACCGCTGCGAGGTCCCTATTGTTTTTCTAGAAATTGTTATTAGGGCCCGAGCTGCGACGGCTGCGAGGTCCCTATTGTTTTTGTAGAAAATATTATTACTTTTATTATTATTATTATTATTATTATTAGGGCCTGAGCAGCGACCGCTGCGAAGTCCCTGTTGTTTTTGTAGAAATTATTATTATTATTATTTTTCCGATTGTACGATCGCATTTTTGACCCCGAAACATGCACAAAAACTCACCAAACTTGGCAGTCTCATCGGGCATGGCGAGAAATTTGATATTTTAACGTCTAATATGAACAGGAAGTGAGTTATGAATTTTTGAAAGTCCGACTTTTGCCCTTTTTTGCATGTTTACAGGGGTCATTCTTTTGCACCCTGATCCTAAAGGCTTCATCTGATTGCCTTAAAATTCTGTCTGTAGCATCTTAAGACCTGGGACAAACACTGGGGCTAAAATCTTTTGTTTCCGAAATACTATATGACGGGGGCGGGGCTTCAAAGTTTTCACTTAAGATTTCCTTCGCCGCAATGGACAAAATGCTTAATAACTCTCCTGCACATGCTGCTAAAAATCCAAAACTTCACATGTACATAAAGAGTCGGTACCTGAAGACATCTATATGTTTATATTCTGTTATACACCTTGCGCCAATCAAAAACATTTTTTACATTTTGACGTACTGCACGGTGCCCTTTTAACGAATCCGATTGAAAATTGGCTAGAAAAGACTCAAGACATTGATCTTACTCTATCCCTATTTTTGTGACTTTCCTTCGAAGGGCGTGGCTATTGCGGTGCCGCAGAGTCTGATTATTCTCCGTGGCAACAAAAGTTCCTGCAAAATGATTCAGATGATCCATCTTCTCGAAATTTTTCACATTTGAGGATATTCAGGCCCTGAAGACGGCTGCCAACTTATTTTTGATCGCAGTGGTAGCGCCACCAACTGGTTAAAACAAATACAAATTATTTTCGTTGATGTTTTTCTCCGGGCAGGTTCACAAAATCTACCTTATATTTGCTCGGATGAGTGTTTAGGCCTTGAGGATGTCACAATACGAAAGTCTTTCGCCTTCTTCAGAGTGTCACATGATGGTGTCTTGTGACCCGTCTTTATCAGCTGATGTTCCATGAGGGCGTGACTTACCTGTCACAAGAATGAAGGCAAGTCACACCCCCCGCTGTCCGTTCACTCCGCCAAGATGCTGCTCTAGGTGGTAGAGAGGATGAAGGCTCCCTTGTCTCTGTTCATGGTTTTTATGCCTCGCTTGCAGATCTCAATGGCCTCTCTGATCCAGCGCTGTTGTTTGTTCTCTTCGGTGCGGATGACCCTGCCCTTCTCCCGGTCCATGATGTGGTTTTCCCTTTTGCAGTGGTCAGTGATTGCTGATTTGTAATGTTCATGTTGTGCTTGTTCTTTTACTGCTCTGATTTTTCATTTTTTTGACAGGTAAGTCACACCCTCATGGAACATCAGCTGATAAAGACGGGTCTCAAGACACCATCATGCGACACTCTGAAGAAGGCGAAAGACTCGCCGAAACATGTCAGGTAAAAAATTAACCTAAAACATAATTGTCTGCTTTTAATGAATCAGTCAAATATCAATAATAAGAAGACAAAATGAACCTAATACAAATAAATGAATGCTTAATAACTCCCCTGCACATGCTCCTGAAAATCCAAACCTTCACCTGTAAATAAAACGTCCCGACCTGAAGACATCTTAATGTTATTATTTTGTTATACACACAGCGCCGCCAAGTGGAATCAAAAATGTGTTTTTATTTTAATTTTCACATCCTGCACGGTGCCCTTTTGACAAATCCGACTGAAAATTAGTCAGAAAAGACTCAAGACAATGATCTTTCTCTCTGCCGAATTTTGTGACGTTTTGGCAAAAGGCGTGGCTATTACGGTGCTGAAAAGTCAGATTGTACTCTGTGGCAACAAAAGCTCCGGCAACATGACTCAGATGATCCTATCTTCTCGAAGTTGTACACATTTGAGGATACTTCAGCCCTGAAGACATCTACCAACTTATTTTTCATCGTAGTAGTAGCGCCACCAACTGGTAAAAGCTAATACAAGTTATTTTCTTGGATGTTTTTCTCCGTGCAACTCAACAAGGCCGCCCTCATATATGCTCGGATGACTGTTTCGGCCATGAGGATGTCACAATACGAAATTCGTCCTTTTTCGTGTAAAGTTGTGGGAGTGGCATTGCACTGTTCGGCAATAAAACAACGCTGATTATGAGGTTCTAAATATGAACGACAACTCGTGAAACTTTACACACACATCAGGCCGAGCAAATTTATCAATATTTTATACGTTAGTTGTGCAGCTTTTTTGAAATGGCTCGCCATGGCCCTCGAGAAATGTTAAAAAAAGCAGCCCTGGTTGAGTGTTTCACCTCGCTTTTTGTAAATTTTATGGAGTACAGTGAACCCTCGGTAATCGCGGTTAATGGGGACAGAGACCACCCGCGAAAACTGAAAATCCGCGAAGTAGCGGCGCACCTTCAAAAATGCTTAAAAAAATATACAATATATATAATAAATATATAAATATATATATATATATATATATATATATATATATATATATATATATATATATATATATATACGGGGAGAGAGAGAGTGAAATTCATGTTATAACAAAAAAACCAAATTATTATTAAAACGTATTATTTTTTTATTCCCCAGCCATTCTTTTTGTATTTATTTAATTACTCCGACTTTTATCTGCTGGTACGCCGTCCGGTGTGCCCTGTGAAATGAAAGGTGGCATTCTTTATTCATTTATTTATTTATTCTTTTATACATTCATAACTGACAGCTTCGCGCTCCGCTCGTGCCCGGGCGGAAGAGGTGCTCCAATTCGGCTTAACTGTGACACACACCCGCCCTCCTCCCCCGGAGCTTCCATTCGGTTAAACTTAGGGGCCGCTTGGCACCGCCCGTGCCCGGGGAAGGTGCTCCTCTTCGGCTTACTGTGACGCGAGCATGCCCTCCTCCTCCGGAGCTTCCATTCGGTTAAACTTAGGGGCCGCTTGGAATCGCCCGTGCCCGGGGAAGGTGCTCCTCTTCGGCTTACTGTGACGCGAGCATGCCCTCCTCCTCCGGAGCTTCCATTCGGTTAAACTTAGGGGCCGCTTGGCACCGCCCGTGCCCGGGGAAGGTTCTCCTCTACGGCTTAACTGCCACGCACGCCGGCCGGAGCTCTGGTACTGTCCGAACCGCGCGAAACGTCGCCACCGATCGTGTCCGGGGGAACGTGCTCTTCTTCGTCCACTCTCCTCTTCGGCCACGCTCTTCTTCGGCGCACACCGGCCGTCTAACCGCTCCAGCGCCCCGTCGTGCCGCTCGGCGAAACTACAATGCCCCCGAATATTTTTTAGACCCGCGAAGCACTGAACCCGCGAAAGGTGAACCGCCAAGTAGCGAGGGTTCACTGTATGTATAAGACCAAGACCTACAAAAAAGTCTCTTGGAGCAATGAGCTAGGTTTTACAGGAAGTCGGCCATTTTGAATTTACTTAAAAGGGGGCGGGTCACCACAATGGACTTTGTGTAGAAATTATAATTGGGGCCCGAGCAGCGACCGCGGCGAGGTCCCTATTGTTTTTGTAGAAATTATTATTAGGGCCCGAGCAGCGACCGCTACGAGGTCCCCATTGTTTTTGTGGAAATTATTATTATTATTATTATTAGGGCCCGAGCAGTGACCGCTGCGAGGTCCCTATTGTTTTTCTAGAAATTGTTATTAGGGCCCGAGCTGCGACGGCTGCGAGGTCCCTATTGTTTTTGTAGAAAATATTATTACTTTTATTATTATTATTATTATTATTATTATTAGGGCCTGAGCAGCGACCGCTGCGAAGTCCCTGTTGTTTTTGCAGAAATTATTATTATTATTATTTTTCCGATTGCATTTTTGACCCCCGAAACATGCACAAAAACTCACCAAACTTGGCAGTCTCATCGGGCATGGCGAGAAATTTGATATTTTAACGTCTAATATGAACAGGAAGTGAGTTATGAATTTTTGAAAGTCCGACTTTTGCCCTTTTTTGCATGTTTACAGGGGTCATTCTTTTGCACCCTGATCCTAAAGGCTTCATCTGATTGCCTTAAAATTCTGTCTGTAGCATCTTAAGACCTGGGACAAACACTGGGGCTAAAATTGGGGCTAAAATCTTTTGTTTCCGAAATACTATATGACGGGGGCGGGGCTTCAAAGTTTTCACTTAAGATTTCCTTCGCCGCAATGGACAAAATGCTTAATAACTCTCCTGCACATGCTGCTAAAAATCCAAAACTTCACATGTACATAAAGAGTCGGTACCTGAAGACATCTATATGTTTATACTCTGTTATACACCTTGCGCCAATCAATATAATTTTTTACATTTTGACGTACTGCACGGTGCCCTTTTAACGAATCCGATTGAAAATTGGCTAGAAAAGACTCAAGACATTGATCTTACTCTATCCCTATTTTTGTGACTTTCCTTCGAAGGGCGTGGCTATTACGGTGCCGCAGAGTCTGATTATTCTCCGTGGCAACAAAAGTTCCTGCAAAATGATTCAGATGATCCATCTTCTCGAAATTTTTCACATTTGAGGATATTCAGGCCCTGAAGACGGCTGCCAACTTATTTTTGATCACAGTGGTAGCGCCACCAACTGGTTAAAACAAATACAAATTATTTTCGTTGATTTTTTTTCTCCGGGCAGGTTAACAAAATCTACCTTATATTTGCTCGGATGAGTGTTTAGGCCTTGAGGATGTCACAATACGAAAGTCTTTCGCCTTCTTCAGAGTGTCACATGATGGTGTCTTGTGACCCGTCTTTATCAGCTGATGTTCCATGAGGGCGTGACTTACCTGTCACAAGAATGAAGGCAAGTCACGCCCCCCGCTGTCCGTTCACTCCGCCAAGATGCTGGTCCAGGTGGTAGAGAGGATGAAGGCTCCCTTGTCTCTGTTCATGGTTTTTATGCCTCGCTTGCAGATCTCAATGGCCTCTCTGATCCAGCGCTGTTGTTTGTTCTCTTCGGTGCGGATGACCCTGCCCTTCTCCCGGTCCATGATGTGGTTTTCCCTTTTGCAGTGGTCAGTGATTGCTGATTTGTAATGTTCATGTTGTGCTTGTTCTTTTACTGCTCTGATTTTTCATTTTTTTGACAGGTAAGTCACACCCACATGGAACATCAGCTGATAAAGACGGGTCTCAAGACACCATCATGCGACACTCTGAAGAAGGCGAAAGACTCGCCGAAACATGTCAGGTAAAAAATTAACCTAAAACATAATTGTCTGCTTTTAATGAATCAGTCAAATATCAATAATAAGAAGACAAAATGAACCTAATACAAATAAATGAATGCTTAATAACTCCCCTGCACATGCTCCTGAAAATCCAAACCTTCACCTGTAAATAAAACGTCCCGACCTGAAGACATCTTAATGTTATTATTTTGTTGTACACACAGCGCCGCCAAGTGGAATCAAAAATGTGTTTTTATTTTAATTTTCACGTACTGCACGGTGCCCTTTTGACGAATCCGACTGAAAATTAGTCAGAAAAGACTCAAGACAATGATCTTACTCTCTGCCGAATTTTGTGACGTTTTGGCAAAAGGCGTGGCTATTACGGTGCTGAAAAGTCCGATTGTACTTTGTGGCAACAAAAGCTCCGGCAACATGACTCAGATGATCCTATCTTCTCGAAGTTGTACACATTTGAGGATACTTCAGCCCTGAAGACATCTACCAACTTATTTTTCATCGTAGTAGTAGCGCCACCAACTGGTAAAAGCTAATACAAGTTATTTTCTTGGATGTTTTTCTCCGTGCAACTCAACAAGGCCGCCCTCATATATGCTCGGATGACTGTTTCGGCCATGAGGATGTCACAATACGAAATTCGTCCTTTTTCGTGTAAAGTTGTGGGAGTGGCATTGCACTGTTCGGCAATAAAACAACGCTGATTATGAGGTTCTAAATATGAACGACAACTCGTGAAACTTTACACACACATCAGGCAGAGCAAATTTATCAATATTTTATACGTTAGTTGTGCAGCTTTTTTGAAATGGCTCGCCATGGCCCTCGAGAAAAGTTAAAAAAAGAATAGAATAGAAATAGAAATCCCTTTATTGTCATTGTACTCAAGTGTGCAACGAGATTAGAGGGCTCCCCTCTCCAGTGCAATACAACAATAATACAGACAATATATAAATTAGATAAAAAAATAAGACAGTGCAATGGAATTCAGTACTGAATAGGGCATATAGAAACACATCACAATGCTGTTTTGCAAGGTTAGGGTGGTCTCGTGTGTGTGTGAGAGTTCAGTATGGAGATGGCTCTCGGAAAGAAACTGTTTCTCAGTCGATTGGTCCTTGATTTGATGCATCTGTAGCGCCTGCCAGAGGGCAACCGGTCGAACAGGTGTGAGTTTGGGTGGGTATTGTCTTTGACGATGTTGAGAGCCCTTCTGAGGCACCGGGCGGTGTAGATGTCCGACAGCGAGGGGAGAGGGCAGCCAATAATCCTTTGCGCTGTTTTGACTGTCCTCTGGAGCCTCACTCTGTCCGCCTCAGTGCAGCCGCTGTACCAGGTGGAGACACAGTACGTCAGCAGGCTCTCGATGGACGAGTGGTAGAAGGCCAGCAGCAGCTTCCTGTCCAGGTTGAATTTCCTGAGGACTCTCAGGAAGTGCAGACGTTGGCGGACCTTCTTTACCACTGCTGTGGTGTTGTGACTCCAAGAAAGGTCATCGGAGATCTGTACTCCCAGGAACTTGAACGTGTGGACCCTCTCCACACACACGCCTTCGATGCAGAGGGGGGGCGGCAGCGTCTTGTTCCTCCTGAAGTCGACGACAATCTCCTTTGTTTTAGCAGAGTTAAGGTGCAGTCTGTTGTCCTTGCACCAAGTTGTCAGTCTCCCTACCTCCTCTCTGTAGGCTGTCTCGTCACCTTCCGAGATCAGACCGACCACTGTCGTGTCGTCAGCAAACTTGACGATGGTGTTGTTGCCGTGGGCCGGGCTGCAGTCGTAGGTGTAGAGGGCGTACAGGAGAGGGCTCAGCACGCATCCTTGGGGGGAACCGGTGCTCACCATGAGGGTGGAGGACGTGTAGGGGCCGAGCAACACAGTCTGGGGTCTGTTGGTCAGAAAGTCCTTAATCCAGATGCGTGTGAGGGCAGGGAGGCCGAGAGTGTCCAGTTTGGCGACGAGGATGTCTGGGATGATCGTGTTGAATGCCGAGCTGTAGTCCACAAAGAGCATCCTTGCATAGCTCCGCTGTTGTTCCAGGTGGCCCAGCACAACATGCAGAGCAGCCCTGGTTGAGTGTTTCACCTCGCTTTTTGTAAATTTTATGGAGTACAGTGAACCCTCGGTTATCGCGGTTAATGGGGACCGAGACCACCCGCGAAAACTGAAAATCCGCGAAGTAGCGGCGCACCTTCAAAAATGCTTAAAAAAAAAATACAATATATATATATATATATATATATATATATACGGGGAGAGAGAGAGTGAAATTCATGTTATAACAAAAAAACCAAATTATTATTAAAACGTATTATTTTTTTATTCCCCAGCCATTCTTTTTGTATTTATTTAATTACTCCGACTTTTATCTGCTGGTACGCCGTCCGGTGTGCCCTGTGAAATGAAAGGTGGCATTCTTTATTCATTTATTTATTTATTCTTTTATACATTCATAACTGACAGCTTCGCGCTCCGCTCGTGCCCGGGCGGAAGAGGTGCTCCAATTCGGCTTAACTGTGACACACACCCGCCCTCCTCCCCCGGAGCTTCCATTCGGTTAAACTTAGGGGCCGCTTGGCACCGCCCGTGCCCGGGGAAGGTGCTCCTCTTCGGCTTACTGTGACGCGAGCATGCCCTCCTCCTCCGGAGCTTCCATTCGGTTAAACTTAGGGGCCGCTTGGAATCGCCCGTGCCCGGGGAAGGTGCTCCTCTTCGGCTTACTGTGACGCGAGCATGCCCTCCTCCTCCGGAGCTTCCATTCGGTTAAACTTAGGGGCCGCTTGGCACCGCCCGTGCCCGGGGAAGGTTCTCCTCTACGGCTTAACTGCCACGCACGCCGGCCGGAGCTCTGGTACTGTCCGAACCGCGCGAAACGTCGCCACCGATCGTGTCCGGGGGAACGTGCTCTTCTTCGTCCACTCTCCTCTTCGCCCACGCTCTTCTTCGGCGCACACCGGCCGTCTAACCGCTCCAGCGCCCCGTCGTGCCGCTCGGCGAAACTACAATGCCCCCGAATATTTTTTAGACCCGCGAAGCACTGAACCCGCGAAAGGTGAACCGCCAAGTAGCGAGGGTTCACTGTATGTATAAGACCAAGACCTACAAAAAAGTCTCTTGGAGCAATGAGCTAGGTTTTACAGGAAGTCGGCCATTTTGAATTTACTTAAAAGGGGGCGGGTCACCACAATGGACTTTGTGTAGAAATTATAATTGGGGCCCGAGCAGCGGCCGCGGCGAGGTCCCTATTGTTTTTGTAGAAATTATTATTAGGGCCCGAGCAGCGACCGCTACGAGGTCCCCATTGTTTTTGTGGAAATTATTATTATTATTATTATTAGGGCCCGAGCAGTGACCGCTGCGAGGTCCCTATTGTTTTTCTAGAAATTGTTATTAGGGCCCGAGCTGCGACGGCTGCGAGGTCCCTATTGTTTTTGTAGAAAATATTATTACTTTTATTATTATTATTATTATTATTATTAGGGCCTGAGCAGCGACCGCTGCGAAGTCCCTGTTGTTTTTGTAGAAATTATTATTATTATTATTTTTCCGATTGTTCGATTGCATTTTTGACCCCGAAACATGCACAAAAACTCACCAAACTTGGCAGTCTCATCGGGCATGGCGAGAAATTTGATATTTTAAACGTCTAATATGAACAGGAAGTGAGTTATGAATTTTTGAAAGTCCGACTTTTGCCCTTTTTTGCATGTTTACAGGGGTCATTCTTTTGCACCCTGATCCTAAAGGCTTCATCTGATTGCCTTAAAATTCTGTCTGTAGCATCTTAAGACCTGGGACAAACACTGGGGCTAAAATTGGGGCTAAAATCTTTTGTTTCCGAAATACTATATGACGGGGGCGGGGCTTCAAAGTTTTCACTTAAGATTTCCTTCGCCGCAATGGACAAAATGCTTAATAACTCTCCTGCACATGCTGCTAAAATCCAAAACTTCACATGTACATAAAGAGTCGGTACCTGAAGACATCTATATGTTTATATTCTGTTATACACCTTGCGCCAATCAATATCATTTTTACATTTTGACGTACTGCACGGTGCCCTTTTAACGAATCCGATTGAAAATTGGCTAGAAAAGACTCAAGACATTGATCTTACTCTATCCCTATTTTTGTGACTTTCCTTCGAAGGGCGTGGCTATTACGGTGCCGCAGAGTCTGATTATTCTCCGTGGCAACAAAAGTTCCTGCAAAATGATTCAGATGATCCATCTTCTCGAAATTTTTCACATTTGAGGATATTCAGGCCCTGAAGACGGCTGCCAACTTATTTTTGATCGCAGTGGTAGCGCCACCAACTGGTTAAAACAAATACAAATTATTTTCGTTGATGTTTTTCTCCGGGCAGGTTCACAAAATCTACCTTATATTTGCTCGGATGAGTGTTTAGGCCTTCAGGATGTCACAATACGAAAGTCTTTCGCCTTCTTCAGAGTGTCACATGATGGTGTCTTGTGACCCGTCTTTATCAGCTGATGTTCCATGAGGGCGTGACTTACCTGTCACAAGAATGAAGGCAAGTCACGCCCCCCGCTGTCCGTTCACTCCGCCAAGATGCTGCTCCAGGTGGTAGAGAGGATGAAGGCTCCCTTGTCTCTGTTCATGGTTTTTATGCCTCGCTTGCAGATCTCAATGGCCTCTCTGATCCAGCGCTGTTGTTTGTTCTCTTCGGTGCGGATGACCCTGCCCTTCTCCCGGTCCATGATGTGGTTTTCCCTTTTGCAGTGGTCAGTGATTGCTGATTTGTAATGTTCATGTTGTGCTTGTTCTTTTACTGCTCTGATTTTTCATTTTTTTGACAGGTAAGTCACACCCTCATGGAACATCAGCTGATAAAGACGGACGGGTCTCAAGACACCATCATGCGACACTCTGAAGAAGGCGAAAGACTCGCCGAAACATGTCAGGTAAAAAATTAACCTAAAACATAATTGTCTGCTTTTAATGAATCAGTCAAATATCAATAATAAGAAGACAAAATGAACCTAATACAAATAAATGAATGCTTAATAACTCCCCTGCACATGCTCCTAAAAATCCAAACCTTCACCTGTAAATAAAACGTCCCGACCTGAAGACATCTTAATGTTATTATTTTGTTATACACACAGCGCCGCCAAGTGGAATCAAAAATGTGTTTTTATTTTAATTTTCACGTACTGCACGGTGCCCTTTTGACGAATCCGACTGAAAATTAGTCAGAAAAGACTCAAGACAATGATCTTACTCTCTGCCGAATTTTGTGACGTTTTGGCAAAAGGCGTGGCTATTACGGTGCTGAAAAGTCCGATTGTACTTTGTGGCAACAAAAGCTCCGGCAACATGACTCAGATGATCCTATCTTCTCGAAGTTGTACACATTTGAGGATACTTCAGCCCTGAAGACATCTACCAACTTATTTTTCATCGTAGTAGTAGCGCCACCAACTGGTAAAAGCTAATACAAGTTATTTTCTTGGATGTTTTTCTCTGTGCAACTCAACAAGGTCGCCCTCATATATGCTCGGATGACTGTTTCGGCCATGAGGATGTCACAATACGAAATTCGTCCTTTTTCGTGAAAAGTTGTGGGAGTGGCATTGCACTGTTCGGCAATAAAACAACGCTGATTATGAGGTTCTAAATATGAACGACAACTCGTGAAACTTTACACACACATCAGGCAGAGCAAATTTATCAATATTTTATACGTTAGTTGTGCAGCTTTTTTGAAATGGCTCGCCATGGCCCTCGAGAAATGTTCAAAAAAGCAGCCCTGGTTGAGTGTTTCACCTCGCTTTTTGTAAATTTTATGGAGTACAGTGAACCCTCGGTTATCGCGGTTAATGGGGACAGAGACCACCCGCGAAAACTGAAAATCCGCGAAGTTGCGGCGCACCTTCAAAAATGCTTAAAAAAAAAATACAATATATATATATATATATATATATATATATATATACATATATATATAAATATATATATATATATATATATATATATATATATATACGGGGAGAGAGAGAGTGAAATTCATGTTATAACAAAAAAAACAAATTATTATTAAAACGTATTATTTTTTTATTCCCCAGCCATTCTTTTTGTATTTATTTAATTACTCCGACTTTTACCTGCTGGTACGCCGTCCGGTGTGCCCTGTGAAATGAAAGGTGGCATTCTTTAATTATTTATTTATTTATTCATTTATTCATTCATAACTGACAGCTTCGCGCTCCGTTCGTGTCCGGGCGGAAGAGGTGTTCCAATTCGGCTTAACTGTGACACACGCCCGCCCTCCTCCCCCGGAGCTTCCATTCGGTTAAACTTAGGGGCCGCTTGGCACCGCCCGTGCCCGGGGAAGGTGCTCCTCTTCGGCTTACTGTGACGCGAGCATGCCCGCCTCCTCCGGAGCTTCCATTCGGTTAAACTTAGGGGCCGCTTGGAACCGCCCGTGCCCGGCGAAGGTGCTCCTCTTCGGCTTACTGTGACGCGAGCATGCCCTCCTCCTCCGGAGCTTCCATTTGGTTAAACTTAGGGGCCGCTTGGAACCGCCCGTGCCTGGGGAAGGTGCTCCTCTTCGGCTTACTGTGACGCGAGCATGCCCTCCTCCTCCGGAGCTTCCATTCGGTTAAACTTAGGGGCCGCTTGGCACCGCCCGTGCCCGGGGACGGTGCTCCTCTACGGCTTAACTGCCACGCACGCCGGCCGGAGCCTTGGTACGGTCCGAACCGCGCGAAACGTCGCCACCGATCGTGTCCGGGGGAACGTGCTCTTCTTCGTCCACTCTCCTCTTCGCCCACGCTCTTCTTCGGCGCACGCCGGCCGTCTAACCGCTCCAGCGCCCGTCGTGCCGCTCGGCGAAACTACAATGCCCCCGAATATTTTTTATACCCGCGAAGCACTGAACCCGCGAAAGGTGAACCGCGAAGTAGCGAGGGTTCACTGTATGTATAAGACCAAGACCTACAAAAAAGTCTCTTGGAGCAATGAGCTAGGTTTTACAGGAAGTCGGCCATTTTGAATTTACTTAAAAGGGGCGGGTCACCACAATGGACTTTGTGTAGAAATTATTATTGGGGCCCGAGCAGCGACCGCGGCGAGGTCCCTATTGTTTATGTAGAAATTATTATTAGGGCCCGAGCAGCGACCGCTACGAGGTCCCCATTGTTTTTGTGGAAATTATTATTATTATTATTATTAGGGCCCGAGCAGTGACCGCTGCGAGGTCCCTATTGTTTTTCTAGAAATTGTTATTAGGGCCCGAGCTGCGACGGCTGCGAGGTCCCTATTGTTTTTGTAGAAAATATTATTACTTTTATTATTATTATTATTATTATTATTAGGGCCTGAGCAGCGACCGCTGCGAAGTCCCTGTTGTTTTTGTAGAAATTATTATTATTATTATTTTTCCGATTGTACGATCGCATTTTTGACCCCCGAAACATGCACAAAAACTCACCAAACTTGGCAGTCTCATCGGGCATGGCGAGAAATTTGATATTTTAACGTCTAATATGAACAGGAAGTGAGTTATGAATTTTTGAAAGTCCGACTTTTGCCCTTTTTTGCATGTTTACAGGGGTCATTCTTTTGCACCCTGATCCTAAAGGCTTCATCTGATTGCCTTAAAATTCTGTCTGTAGCATCTTAAGACCTGGGACAAACACTGGGGCTAAAATCTTTTGTTTCCGAAATACTATATGACGGGGGCGGGGCTTCAAAGTTTTCACTTAAGATTTCCTTCGCCGCAATGGACAAAATGCTTAATAACTCTCCTGCACATGCTGCTAAAAATCCAAAACTTCACATGTACATAAAAAGTCGGTACCTGAAGACATCTATATGTTTATATTCTGTTATACACCTTGCGCCAATCAAAAACATTTTTTACATTTTGACGTACTGCACGGTGCCCTTTTAACGAATCCGATTGAAAATTGGCTAGAAAAGACTCAAGACATTGATCTTACTCTATCCCTATTTTTGTGACTTTCCTTCGAAGGGCGTGGCTATTGCGGTGCCGCAGAGTCTGATTATTCTCCGTGGCAACAAAAGTTCCTGCAAAATGATTCAGATGATCCATCTTCTCGAAATTTTTCACATTTGAGGATATTCAGGCCCTGAAGACGGCTGCCAACTTATTTTTGATCGCAGTGGTAGCGCCACCAACTGGTTAAAACAAATACAAATTATTTTCGTTGATGTTTTTCTCCGGGCAGGTTCACAAAATCTACCTTATATTTGCTCGGATGAGTGTTTAGGCCTTGAGGATGTCACAATACGAAAGTCTTTCGCCTTCTTCAGAGTGTCACATGATGGTGTCTTGTGACCCGTCTTTATCAGCTGATGTTCCATGAGGGCGTGACTTACCTGTCACAAGAATGAAGGCAAGTCACACCCCCCGCTGTCCGTTCACTCCGCCAAGATGCTGCTCTAGGTGGTAGAGAGGATGAAGGCTCCCTTGTCTCTGTTCATGGTTTTTATGCCTCGCTTGCAGATCTCAATGGCCTCTCTGATCCAGCGCTGTTGTTTGTTCTCTTCGGTGCGGATGACCCTGCCCTTCTCCCGGTCCATGATGTGGTTTTCCCTTTTGCAGTGGTCAGTGATTGCTGATTTGTAATGTTCATGTTGTGCTTGTTCTTTTACTGCTCTGATTTTTCATTTTTTTGACAGGTAAGTCACACCCTCATGGAACATCAGCTGATAAAGACGGGTCTCAAGACACCATCATGCGACACTCTGAAGAAGGCGAAAGACTCGCCGAAACATGTCAGGTAAAAAATTAACCTAAAACATAATTGTCTGCTTTTAATGAATCAGTCAAATATCAATAATAAGAAGACAAAATGAACCTAATACAAATAAATGAATGCTTAATAACTCCCCTGCACATGCTCCTGAAAATCCAAACCTTCACCTGTAAATAAAACGTCCCGACCTGAAGACATCTTAATGTTATTATTTTGTTATACACACAGCGCCGCCAAGTGGAATCAAAAATGTGTTTTTATTTTAATTTTCACATCCTGCACGGTGCCCTTTTGACAAATCCGACTGAAAATTAGTCAGAAAAGACTCAAGACAATGATCTTTCTCTCTGCCGAATTTTGTGACGTTTTGGCAAAAGGCGTGGCTATTACGGTGCTGAAAAGTCAGATTGTACTCTGTGGCAACAAAAGCTCCGGCAACATGACTCAGATGATCCTATCTTCTCGAAGTTGTACACATTTGAGGATACTTCAGCCCTGAAGACATCTACCAACTTATTTTTCATCGTAGTAGTAGCGCCACCAACTGGTAAAAGCTAATACAAGTTATTTTCTTGGATGTTTTTCTCCGTGCAACTCAACAAGGCCGCCCTCATATATGCTCGGATGACTGTTTCGGCCATGAGGATGTCACAATACGAAATTCGTCCTTTTTCGTGTAAAGTTGTGGGAGTGGCATTGCACTGTTCGGCAATAAAACAACGCTGATTATGAGGTTCTAAATATGAACGACAACTCGTGAAACTTTACACACACATCAGGCCGAGCAAATTTATCAATATTTTATACGTTAGTTGTGCAGCTTTTTTGAAATGGCTCGCCATGGCCCTCGAGAAATGTTAAAAAAAGCAGCCCTGGTTGAGTGTTTCACCTCGCTTTTTGTAAATTTTATGGAGTACAGTGAACCCTCGGTAATCGCGGTTAATGGGGACAGAGACCACCCGCGAAAACTGAAAATCCGCGAAGTAGCGGCGCACCTTCAAAAATGCTTAAAAAAATATACAATATATATAATAAATATATAAATATATATATATATATATATATATATATATATATATATATATATATATATATATATATATACGGGGAGAGAGAGAGTGAAATTCATGTTATAACAAAAAAACCAAATTATTATTAAAACGTATTATTTTTTTATTCCCCAGCCATTCTTTTTGTATTTATTTAATTACTCCGACTTTTATCTGCTGGTACGCCGTCCGGTGTGCCCTGTGAAATGAAAGGTGGCATTCTTTATTCCTTTATTTATTTATTCTTTTATACATTCATAACTGACAGCTTCGCGCTCCGCTCGTGCCCGGGCGGAAGAGGTGCTCCAATTCGGCTTAACTGTGACACACACCCGCCCTCCTCCCCCGGAGCTTCCATTCGGTTAAACTTAGGGGCCGCTTGGCACCGCCCGTGCCCGGGGAAGGTGCTCCTCTTCGGCTTACTGTGACGCGAGCATGCCCTCCTCCTCCGGAGCTTCCATTCGGTTAAACTTAGGGGCCGCTTGGAATCGCCCGTGCCCGGGGAAGGTGCTCCTCTTCGGCTTACTGTGACGCGAGCATGCCCTCCTCCTCCGGAGCTTCCATTCGGTTAAACTTAGGGGCCGCTTGGCACCGCCCGTGCCCGGGGAAGGTTCTCCTCTACGGCTTAACTGCCACGCACGCCGGCCGGAGCTCTGGTACTGTCCGAACCGCGCGAAACGTCGCCACCGATCGTGTCCGGGGGAACGTGCTCTTCTTCGTCCACTCTCCTCTTCGGCCACGCTCTTCTTCGGCGCACACCGGCCGTCTAACCGCTCCAGCGCCCCGTCGTGCCGCTCGGCGAAACTACAATGCCCCCGAATATTTTTTAGACCCGCGAAGCACTGAACCCGCGAAAGGTGAACCGCCAAGTAGCGAGGGTTCACTGTATGTATAAGACCAAGACCTACAAAAAAGTCTCTTGGAGCAATGAGCTAGGTTTTACAGGAAGTCGGCCATTTTGAATTTACTTAAAAGGGGGCGGGTCACCACAATGGACTTTGTGTAGAAATTATAATTGGGGCCCGAGCAGCAACCGCGGCGAGGTCCCTATTGTTTTTGTAGAAATTATTATTAGGGCCCGAGCAGCGACCGCTACGAGGTCCCCATTGTTTTTGTGGAAATTATTATTATTATTATTATTAGGGCCCGAGCAGTGACCGCTGCGAGGTCCCTATTGTTTTTCTAGAAATTGTTATTAGGGCCCGAGCTGCGACGGCTGCGAGGTCCCTGTTGTTTTTGTAGAAATTATTATTATTATTATTTTTCCGATTGCATTTTTGACCCCCGAAACATGCACAAAAACTCACCAAACTTGGCAGTCTCATCGGGCATGGCGAGAAATTTGATATTTTAACGTCTAATATGAACAGGAAGTGAGTTATGAATTTTTGAAAGTCCGACTTTTGCCCTTTTTTGCATGTTTACAGGGGTCATTCTTTTGCACCCTGATCCTAAAGGCTTCATCTGATTGCCTTAAAATTCTGTCTGTAGCATCTTAAGACCTGGGACAAACACTGGGGCTAAAATTGGGGCTAAAATCTTTTGTTTCCGAAATACTATATGACGGGGGCGGGGCTTCAAAGTTTTCACTTAAGATTTCCTTCGCCGCAATGGACAATATGCTTAATAACTCTCCTGCACATGCTGCTAAAAATCCAAAACTTCACATGTACATAAAGAGTCGGTACCTGAAGACATCTATATGTTTATACTCTGTTATACACCTTGCGCCAATCAATATAATTTTTTACATTTTGACGTACTGCACGGTGCCCTTTTAACGAATCCGATTGAAAATTGGCTAGAAAAGACTCAAGACATTGATCTTACTCTATCCCTATTTTTGTGACTTTCCTTCGAAGGGCGTGGCTATTACGGTGCCGCAGAGTCTGATTATTCTCCGTGGCAACAAAAGTTCCTGCAAAATGATTCAGATGATCCATCTTCTCGAAATTTTTCACATTTGAGGATATTCAGGCCCTGAAGACGGCTGCCAACTTATTTTTGATCACAGTGGTAGCGCCACCAACTGGTTAAAACAAATACAAATTATTTTCGTTGATTTTTTTTCTCCGGGCAGGTTAACAAAATCTACCTTATATTTGCTCGGATGAGTGTTTAGGCCTTGAGGATGTCACAATACGAAAGTCTTTCGCCTTCTTCAGAGTGTCACATGATGGTGTCTTGTGACCCGTCTTTATCAGCTGATGTTCCATGAGGGCGTGACTTACCTGTCACAAGAATGAAGGCAAGTCACGCCCCCCGCTGTCCGTTCACTCCGCCAAGATGCTGGTCCAGGTGGTAGAGAGGATGAAGGCTCCCTTGTCTCTGTTCATGGTTTTTATGCCTCGCTTGCAGATCTCAATGGCCTCTCTGATCCAGCGCTGTTGTTTGTTCTCTTCGGTGCGGATGACCCTGCCCTTCTCCCGGTCCATGATGTGGTTTTCCCTTTTGCAGTGGTCAGTGATTGCTGATTTGTAATGTTCATGTTGTGCTTGTTCTTTTACTGCTCTGATTTTTCATTTTTTTGACAGGTAAGTCACACCCACATGGAACATCAGCTGATAAAGACGGGTCTCAAGACACCATCATGCGACACTCTGAAGAAGGCGAAAGACTCGCCGAAACATGTCAGGTAAAAAATTAACCTAAAACATAATTGTCTGCTTTTAATGAATCAGTCAAATATCAATAATAAGAAGACAAAATGAACCTAATACAAATAAATGAATGCTTAATAACTCCCCTGCACATGCTCCTGAAAATCCAAACCTTCACCTGTAAATAAAACGTCCCGACCTGAAGACATCTTAATGTTATTATTTTGTTGTACACACAGCGCCGCCAAGTGGAATCAAAAATGTGTTTTTATTTTAATTTTCACGTACTGCACGGTGCCCTTTTGACGAATCCGACTGAAAATTAGTCAGAAAAGACTCAAGACAATGATCTTACTCTCTGCCGAATTTTGTGACGTTTTGGCAAAAGGCGTGGCTATTACGGTGCTGAAAAGTCCGATTGTACTTTGTGGCAACAAAAGCTCCGGCAACATGACTCAGATGATCCTATCTTCTCGAAGTTGTACACATTTGAGGATACTTCAGCCCTGAAGACATCTACCAACTTATTTTTCATCGTAGTAGTAGCGCCACCAACTGGTAAAAGCTAATACAAGTTATTTTCTTGGATGTTTTTCTCCGTGCAACTCAACAAGGCCGCCCTCATATATGCTCGGATGACTGTTTCGGCCATGAGGATGTCACAATACGAAATTCGTCCTTTTTCGTGTAAAGTTGTGGGAGTGGCATTGCACTGTTCGGCAATAAAACAACGCTGATTATGAGGTTCTAAATATGAACGACAACTCGTGAAACTTTACACACACATCAGGCAGAGCAAATTTATCAATATTTTATACGTTAGTTGTGCAGCTTTTTTGAAATGGCTCGCCATGGCCCTCGAGAAAAGTTAAAAAAAGAATAGAATAGAAATAGAAATCCCTTTATTGTCATTGTACTCAAGTGTGCAACGAGATTAGAGGGCTCCCCTCTCCAGTGCAATACAACAATAATACAGACAATATATAAATTAGATAAAAAAATAAGACAGTGCAATGGAATTCAGTACTGAATAGGGCATATAGAAACACATCACAATGCTGTTTTGCAAGGTTAGGGTGGTCTCGTGTGTGTGTGAGAGTTCAGTATGGAGATGGCTCTCGGAAAGAAACTGTTTCTCAGTCGATTGGTCCTTGATTTGATGCATCTGTAGCGCCTGCCAGAGGGCAACCGGTCGAACAGGTGTGAGTTTGGGTGGGTATTGTCTTTGACGATGTTGAGAGCCCTTCTGAGGCACCGGGCGGTGTAGATGTCCGACAGCGAGGGGAGAGGGCAGCCAATAATCCTTTGCGCTGTTTTGACTGTCCTCTGGAGCCTCACTCTGTCCGCCTCAGTGCAGCCGCTGTACCAGGTGGAGACACAGTACGTCAGCAGGCTCTCGATGGACGAGTGGTAGAAGGCCAGCAGCAGCTTCCTGTCCAGGTTGAATTTCCTGAGGACTCTCAGGAAGTGCAGACGTTGGCGGACCTTCTTTACCACTGCTGTGGTGTTGTGACTCCAAGAAAGGTCATCGGAGATCTGTACTCCCAGGAACTTGAACGTGTGGACCCTCTCCACACACACGCCTTCGATGCAGAGGGGGGGCGGCAGCGTCTTGTTCCTCCTGAAGTCGACGACAATCTCCTTTGTTTTAGCAGAGTTAAGGTGCAGTCTGTTGTCCTTGCACCAAGTTGTCAGTCTCCCTACCTCCTCTCTGTAGGCTGTCTCGTCACCTTCCGAGATCAGACCGACCACTGTCGTGTCGTCAGCAAACTTGACGATGGTGTTGTTGCCGTGGGCCGGGCTGCAGTCGTAGGTGTAGAGGGCGTACAGGAGAGGGCTCAGCACGCATCCTTGGGGGGAACCGGTGCTCACCATGAGGGTGGAGGACGTGTAGGGGCCGAGCAACACAGTCTGGGGTCTGTTGGTCAGAAAGTCCTTAATCCAGATGCGTGTGAGGGCAGGGAGGCCGAGAGTGTCCAGTTTGGCGACGAGGATGTCTGGGATGATCGTGTTGAATGCCGAGCTGTAGTCCACAAAGAGCATCCTTGCATAGCTCCGCTGTTGTTCCAGGTGGCCCAGCACAACATGCAGAGCAGCCCTGGTTGAGTGTTTCACCTCGCTTTTTGTAAATTTTATGGAGTACAGTGAACCCTCGGTTATCGCGGTTAATGGGGACCGAGACCACCCGCGAAAACTGAAAATCCGCGAAGTAGCGGCGCACCTTCAAAAATGCTTAAAAAAAAAATACAATATATATATATATATATATATATATATATATACGGGGAGAGAGAGAGTGAAATTCATGTTATAACAAAAAAAACAAATTATTATTAAAACGTATTATTTTTTTATTCCCCAGCCATTCTTTTTGTATTTATTTAATTACTCCGACTTTTACCTGCTGGTACGCCGTCCGGTGTGCCCTCTGCAATGAAAGGTGCCATTCTTTATTTATTTATTCATTTATTCATTCATAACTGACAGCTTCGCGCTCCGCTCGTGCCCGGGCGGAAGAGGTGCTCCAATTCGGCTTAACTGTGACACACGCCCACCCTCCTCCCCCGGAGCTTCCATTCGGTTAAACTTAGGGGCCGCTTGGCACCGCCCGTGCCCGGGGAAGGTGCTCCTCTTCGGCTTACTGTGTCGCGAGCATGCCCTCCTCCTCCGGAGCTTCCATTCGGTTAAACTTAGGGGCCGCTTGGAACCGCCCGTGCCCGGGGAAGGTGCTCCTCTTCGGCTTACTGTGACGCGAGCATGCCCTCCTCCTCCGGAGCTTCCATTCCATTAAACTTAGGGGCCGCTTGGCACCGCCCGTGCCCGGGGAAGGTGCTCCTCTTCGGCTTACTGTGACGCGAGCATGCCCGCCTCCTCCGGAGCTTCCATTCGGTTAAACTTAGGGGCCGCTTGGAACCGACCGTGCCCGGCAAAGGTGCTCCTCTTCGGCTTACTGTGACGCGAGCATGCCCTCCTCCTCCGGAGCTTCCATTTGGTTAAACTTAGGGGCCGCTTGGAACCGCCCGTGCCTGGGGAAGGTGCTCCTCTTCGGCTTACTGTGACGCGAGCATGCCCTCCTCCTCCGGAGCTTCCATTCGGTTAAACTTAGGGGCCGCTTGGCACCGCCCGTGCCCGGGGACGGTGCTCCTCTACGGCTTAACTGCCACGCACGCCGGCCGGAGCCCTGGTACGGTCCGAACCGCGCGAAACGTCGCCACCGATCGTGTCCGGGGGAACGTGCTCTTCTTCGTCCACTCTCCTCTTCGCCCACGCTCTTCTTCGGCGCACGCCGGCCGTCTAACCGCTCCAGCGCCCGTCGTGCCGCTCGGCGAAACTACAATGCCCCCGAATATTTTTTATACCCGCGAAGCACTGAACCCGCGAAAGGTGAACCGCGAAGTAGCGAGGGTTCACTGTATGTATAAGACCAAGACCTACAAAAAAGTCTCTTGGAGCAATGAGCTAGGTTTTACAGGAAGTCGGCCATTTTGAATTTACTTAAAAGGGGCGGGTCACCACAATGGACTTTGTGTAGAAATTATTATTGGGGCCCGAGCAGCGACCGCGGCGAGGTCCCTATTGTTTATGTAGAAATTATTATTAGGGCCCGAGCAGCGACCGCTACGAGGTCCCCATTGTTTTTGTGGAAATTATTATTATTATTATTATTAGGGCCCGAGCAGTGACCGCTGCGAGGTCCCTATTGTTTTTCTAGAAATTGTTATTAGGGCCCGAGCTGCGACGGCTGCGAGGTCCCTATTGTTTTTGTAGAAAATATTATTACTTTTATTATTATTATTATTATTATTATTAGGGCCTGAGCAGCGACCGCTGCGAAGTCCCTGTTGTTTTTGTAGAAATTATTATTATTATTATTTTTCCGATTGTACGATCGCATTTTTGACCCCGAAACATGCACAAAAACTCACCAAACTTGGCAGTCTCATCGGGCATGGCGAGAAATTTGATATTTTAACGTCTAATATGAACAGGAAGTGAGTTATGAATTTTTGAAAGTCCGACTTTTGCCCTTTTTTGCATGTTTACAGGGGTCATTCTTTTGCACCCTGATCCTAAAGGCTTCATCTGATTGCCTTAAAATTCTGTCTGTAGCATCTTAAGACCTGGGACAAACACTGGGGCTAAAATCTTTTGTTTCCGAAATACTATATGACGGGGGCGGGGCTTCAAAGTTTTCACTTAAGATTTCCTTCGCCGCAATGGACAAAATGCTTAATAACTCTCCTGCACATGCTGCTAAAAATCCAAAACTTCACATGTACATAAAGAGTCGGTACCTGAAGACATCTATATGTTTATATTCTGTTATACACCTTGCGCCAATCAATAACATTTTTTACATTTTGACGTACTGCACGGTGCCCTTTTAACGAATCCGATTGAAAATTGGCTAGAAAAGACTCAAGACATTGATCTTACTCTATCCCTATTTTTGTGACTTTCCTTCGAAAGGCGTGGCTATTGCGGTGCCGCAGAGTCTGATTATTCTCCGTGGCAACAAAAGTTCCTGCAAAATGATTCAGATGATCCATCTTCTCGAAATTTTTCACATTTGAGGATATTCAGGCCCTGAAGACGGCTGCCAACTTATTTTTGATCGCAGTGGTAGCGCCACCAACTGGTTAAAACAAATACAAATTATTTTCGTTGATGTTTTTCTCCGGGCAGGTTCACAAAATCTACCTTATATTTGCTCGGATGAGTGTTTAGGCCTTGAGGATGTCACAATACGAAAGTCTTTCGCCTTCTTCAGAGTGTCACATGATGGTGTCTTGTGACCCGTCTTTATCAGCTGATGTTCCATGAGGGCGTGACTTACCTGTCACAAGAATGAAGGCAAGTCACACCCCCCGCTGTCCGTTCACTCCGCCAAGATGCTGCTCTAGGTGGTAGAGAGGATGAAGGCTCCCTTGTCTCTGTTCATGGTTTTTATGCCTCGCTTGCAGATCTCAATGGCCTCTCTGATCCAGCGCTGTTGTTTGTTCTCTTCGGTGCGGATGACCCTGCCCTTCTCCCGGTCCATGATGTGGTTTTCCCTTTTGCAGTGGTCAGTGATTGCTGATTTGTAATGTTCATGTTGTGCTTGTTCTTTTACTGCTCTGATTTTTCATTTTTTTGACAGGTAAGTCACACCCTCATGGAACATCAGCTGATAAAGACGGGTCTCAAGACACCATCATGCGACACTCTGAAGAAGGCGAAAGACTCGCCGAAACATGTCAGGTAAAAAATTAACCTAAAACATAATTGTCTGCTTTTAATGAATCAGTCAAATATCAATAATAAGAAGACAAAATGAACCTAATACAAATAAATGAATGCTTAATAACTCCCCTGCACATGCTCCTGAAAATCCAAACCTTCACCTGTAAATAAAACGTCCCGACCTGAAGACATCTTAATGTTATTATTTTGTTATACACACAGCGCCGCCAAGTGGAATCAAAAATGTGTTTTTATTTTAATTTTCACATCCTGCACGGTGCCCTTTTGACAAATCCGACTGAAAATTAGTCAGAAAAGACTCAAGACAATGATCTTTCTCTCTGCCGAATTTTGTGACGTTTTGGCAAAAGGCGTGGCTATTACGGTGCTGAAAAGTCAGATTGTACTCTGTGGCAACAAAAGCTCCGGCAACATGACTCAGATGATCCTATCTTCTCGAAGTTGTACACATTTGAGGATACTTCAGCCCTGAAGACATCTACCAACTTATTTTTCATCGTAGTAGTAGCGCCACCAACTGGTAAAAGCTAATACAAGTTATTTTCTTGGATGTTTTTCTCCGTGCAACTCAACAAGGCCGCCCTCATATATGCTCGGATGACTGTTTCGGCCATGAGGATGTCACAATACGAAATTCGTCCTTTTTCGTGTAAAGTTGTGGGAGTGGCATTGCACTGTTCGGCAATAAAACAACGCTGATTATGAGGTTCTAAATATGAACGACAACTCGTGAAACTTTACACACACATCAGGCCGAGCAAATTTATCAATATTTTATACGTTAGTTGTGCAGCTTTTTTGAAATGGCTCGCCATGGCCCTCGAGAAATGTTAAAAAAAGCAGCCCTGGTTGAGTGTTTCACCTCGCTTTTTGTAAATTTTATGGAGTACAGTGAACCCTCGGTAATCGCGGTTAATGGGGACAGAGACCACCCGCGAAAACTGAAAATCCGCGAAGTAGCGGCGCACCTTCAAAAATGCTTAAAAAAATATACAATATATATAATAAATATATAAATATATATATATATATATATATATATATATATATATATATATATATATATATATATATATATATATATACGGGGAGAGAGAGAGTGAAATTCATGTTATAACAAAAAAAACAAATTATTATTAAAACGTATTATTTTTTTATTCCCCAGCCATTCTTTTTGTATTTATTTAATTACTCCGACTTTTATCTGCTGGTACGCCGTCCGGTGTGCCCTGTGAAATGAAAGGTGGCATTCTTTATTCATTTATTTATTTATTCTTTTATACATTCATAACTGACAGCTTCGCGCTCCGCTCGTGCCCGGGCGGAAGAGGTGCTCCAATTCGGCTTAACTGTGACACACACCCGCCCTCCTCCCCCGGAGCTTCCATTCGGTTAAACTTCGGGGCCGCTTGGCACCGCCCGTGCCCGGGGAAGGTGCTCCTCTTCGGCTTACTGTGACGCGAGCATGCCCTCCTCCTCCGGAGCTTCCATTCGGTTAAACTTAGGGGCCGCTTGGAATCGCCCGTGCCCGGGGAAGGTGCTCCTCTTCGGCTTACTGTGACGCGAGCATGCCCTCCTCCTCCGGAGCTTCCATTCGGTTAAACTTAGGGGCCGCTTGGCACCGCCCGTGCCCGGGGAAGGTTCTCCTCTACGGCTTAACTGCCACGCACGCCGGCCGGAGCTCTGGTACTGTCCGAACCGCGCGAAACGTCGCCACCGATCGTGTCCGGGGGAACGTGCTCTTCTTCGTCCACTCTCCTCTTCGCCCACGCTCTTCTTCGGCGCACACCGGCCGTCTAACCGCTCCAGCGCCCCGTCGTGCCGCTCGGCGAAACTACAATGCCCCCGAATATTTTTTAGACCCGCGAAGCACTGAACCCGCGAAAGGTGAACTGCGAAGTAGCGAGGGTTCACTGTATGTATAAGACCAAGACCTACAAAAAAGTCTCTTGGAGCAATGAGCTAGGTTTTACAGGAAGTCGGCCATTTTGAATTTACTTAAAAGGGGCGGGTCACCACAATGGACTTTGTGTAGAAATTATTATTGGGGCCCGAGCAGCGACCGCGGCGAGGTCCCTATTGTTTATGGAGAAATTATTATTAGGGCCCGAGCAGCGACCGCTACGAGGTCCCCATTGTTTTTGTGGAAATTATTATTATTATTATTATTAGGGCCCGAGCAGTGACCGCTGCGAGGTCCCTATTGTTTTTCTAGAAATTGTTATTAGGGCCCGAGCTGCGACGGCTGCGAGGTCCCTATTGTTTTTGTAGAAAATATTATTACTTTTATTATTATTATTATTAGGGCCTGAGCAGCGACCGCTGCGAAGTCCCTGTTGTTTTTGTAGAAATTATTATTATTATTATTTTTCCGATTGTTCGATCGCATTTTTGACCCCCGAAACATGCACAAAAACTCACCAAACTTGGCAGTCTCATCGGGCATGGCGAGAAATTTGATATTTTAACGTCTAATATGAACAGGAAGTGAGTTATGAATTTTTGAAAGTCCGACTTTTGCCCTTTTTTGCATGTTTACAGGGGTCATTCTTTTGCACCCTGATCCTAAAGGCTTCATCTGATTGCCTTAAAATTCTGTCTGTAGCATCTTAAGACCTGGGACAAACACTGGGGCTAAAATCTTTTGTTTCCGAAATACGATATGACGGGGGCGGGGCTTCAAAGTTTTCACTTAAGATTTCCTTCGCCGCAATGGACAAAATGCTTAATAACTCTCCTGCACATGCTGCTAAAAATCCAAAACTTCACATGTACATAAAGAGTCGGTACCTGAAGACATCTATATGTTTATATTCTGTTATACACCTTGCGCCAATCAATATAATTTTTTACATTTTGACGTACTGCACGGTGCCCTTTTAACGAATCCGATTGAAAATTGGCTAGAAAAGACTCAAGACATTGATCTTACTCTATCCCTATTTTTGTGACTTTCCTTCGAAGGGCGTGGCTATTGCGGTGCCGCAGAGTCTGATTATTCTCTGTGGCAACAAAAGTTCCTGCAAAATGATTCAGATGATCAATCTTCTCGAAAATTTTCACATTTGAGGATATTCAGGCCCTGAAGACGGCTGCCAACTTCTTTTTGATCGCAGTGGTAGCGCCACCAACTGGTTAAAACAAATACAAATTATTTTCGTTGATGTTTTTCTCCGGGCAGGTTCACAAAATCTACCTTATATTTGCTCGGATGAGTGTTTAGGACTTGAGGATGTCACAATACGAAAGTCTTTCGCCTTCTTCAGAGTGTCACATGATGGTGTCTTGTGACCTGTCTTTATCAGCTGATGTTCCATGAGGGCGTGACTTACCTGTCACAAGAATGAAGGCAAGTCACACCCCCCGCTGTCCGTTAACTCCGCCAAGATGCTGGTCCAGGTGGTAGAGAGGATGAAGGCTCCCTTGTCTCTGTTCATGGTTTTTATGCCTCGCTTGCAGATCTCAATGGCCTCTCTGATCCAGCGCTGTTGTTTGTTCTCTTCTGTGCGGATGACCCTGCCCTTCTCCCGGTCCATGATGTGGTTTTCCCTTTTGCAGTGGTCAGTGATTGCTGATTTGTAATGTTCATGTTGTGCTTGTTCTTTTACTGCTCTGATTTTTCATTTTTTTGACAGGTAAGTCACACCCTCATGGAACATCAGCTGATAAAGACGGGTCTCAAGACACCATCATGCGACACTCTGAAGAAGGCGAAAGACTCGCCGAAACATGTCAGGTAAAAAATTTACCGAAAACATAATTGTCTGCTTTTAATGAATCAGTCAAATATCAATAATAAGAAGACAAAATGAACCTAATACAAATAAATGAATGCTTAATAACTCCCCTGCACATGCTCGTAAAAATCCAAACCTTCACCTGTAAATAAAATGTCCCGACCTGAAGACATCTTAATGTTATTATTTTGTTATACACACAGCGCCGCCAAGTGGAATCAAAAATTTGTTTTTATTTTAATTTTCACGTACTGCACCATGCCCTTTTGACGAATCCGACTGAAAATTAGTCAGAAAAGACTCAAGACAATGATCTTACTCTCTGCCGAGTTTTGTGACGTTTTGGCAAAAGGCGTGGCTATTACGGTGCTGAAAAGTCCGATTGTACTTTGTGGCAACAAAAGCTCCGGCAACATGACTCAGATGATCCTATCTTCTCGAAGTTGTACACATTTGAGGATACTTCAGCCCTGAAGACATCTACCAACTTATTTTTCATCGTAGTAGTAGCGCCACCAACTGGTAAAAGCTAATACAAGTTATTTTCTTGGATGTTTTTCTCCGTGCAACTCAACAAGGTCGCCCTCATATATGCTCGGAGGACTGTTTCGGCCATGAGGATGTCACAATACGAAATTCATCCTTTTTCGTGAAAAGTTGTGGGAGTGGCATTGCACTGTTTGGCAATAAAACAACGCTGATTATGAGGTTCTAAATTTGAACGACAACTCGTGAAACTTGACACACACATCAGGCAGAGCAAATTTATCAATATTTTATACGTTAGTTGTGCAGCTTTTTTGAAATGGCTCGCCATGGCCCTCGAGAAATGTTCAAAAAAGCAGCCCTGGTTGAGTGTTTCCCCTCGCTTTTTGTAAATTTTATGGAGTACAGTGAACCCTCGGTTATCGCGGTTAATGGGGACCGAGACCACCCGCGGAAACTGAAAATCCGCGAAGTAGCGGCGCACCTTCAAAAATGCTTAAAAGAAAATACAATATATATAATAAATATATATATATATATATATATATATATATAATAAATATATATATATATATATATATATATATATATATATATATATATATATATATATATATATATATATATATATATATATATATATATATATATATATATATATACGGGGAGAGAGAGAGAGAGAGAGAGAGAGAGTGAAATTCATGTTATAACAAAAAAACCAAATTATTATTAAAACGTATTATTTTTTTATTCCCCAGCCATTCTTTTTGTATTTATTTAATTACTCCGACTATTACCTGCTGGTACGCCGTCCGGTGTGCCCTGTGAAATGAAAGGTGGCATTCTTTATTTATTTATTTATTTATTCATTCATAACTGACAGCTTCGCGCTCCGTTCGTGCCCAGGCGGAAGAGGTGTTCCAATTCGGCTTAACTGTGACACACGCCCGCCCTCCTCCCCCGGAGCTTCCATTCGGTTAAACTTAGGGGCCGCTTGGCACCGCCCGTGCCCGGGGAAGGTGTTCCTCTTCGGCTTACTGTGACGCGAGCATGCCCGCCTCCTCCGGAGCTTCCATTCGGTTAAACTTAGGGGCCGCTTGGAACCGCCCGTGCCCGGCGAAGGTGCTCCTCTTCGGCTTACTGTGACGCGAGCATGCCCTCCTCCTCCGGAGCTTCCATTTGGTTAAACTTAGGGGCCGCTTGGAACCGCCCGTGCCCGGGGAAGGTGCTCCTCTTCGGCTTACTGTGACGCGAGCATGCCCTCCTCCTCCGGAGCTTCCATTCGGTTAAACTTCGGGGCCGCTTGGCACCGCCCGTGCCCGGGGAAGGTGCTCCTCTACGGCTTAACTGCCACGCACGCCGGCCGGAGCTCTGGTACGGTCCGAACCGCGCGAAACGTCGCCACCGATCGTGTCCGGGGGAACGTGCTCTTCTTCGTCCACTCTCCTCTTCGCCCACGCTCCTCTTCGGCGCACGCCGGCCGTCTAACCGCTCCAGCGCCCGTCGTGCCGCTCGGCGAAACTACAATGCCCCCGAATATTTTTTATACCCGCGAAGCACTGAACCCGCGAAAGGTGAACCGCGAAGTAGCGAGGGTTCACTGTATGTATAAGACCAAGACCTACAAAAAAGTCTCTTGGAGCAATGAGCTAGGTTTTACAGGAAGTCGGCCATTTTGAATTTACTTAAAAGGGGCGGGTCACCACAATGGACTTTGTGTAGAAATTATTATTGGGGCCCGAGCAGCGACCGCGGCGAGGTCCCTATTGTTTATGTAGAAATTATTATTAGGGCCCGAGCAGCGACCGCTACGAGGTCCCCATTGTTTTTGTGGAAATTATTATTATTATTATTATTAGGGCCCGAGCAGTGACCGCTGCGAGGTCCCTATTGTTTTTCTAGAAATTGTTATTAGGGCCCGAGCTGCGACGGCTGCGAGGTCCCTATTGTTTTTGTAGAAAATATTAATACTTTTATTATTATTATTATTATTATTATTAGGGCCTGAGCAGCGACCGCTGCGAAGTCCCTGTTGTTTTTGTAGAAATTATTATTATTATTATTTTTCCGATTGTTCGATTGCATTTTTGACCCCCGAAACATGCACAAAAATTCACCAAACTTGGCAGTCTCATCGGGCATGGCGAAAAATTTGATATTTTAACGTCTAATATGAACAGGAAGTGAGTTATGAATTTTTGAAAGTCCGACTTTTGCCCTTTTTTGCATGTTTACAGGGGTCATTCTTTTGCACCCTGATCCTAAAGGCTTCATCTGATTGCCTTAAAATTCTGTCTGTAGCATCTTAAGACCTGGGACAAACACTGGGGCTAAAATTTTTTGTTTCCGAAATACTATATGACGGGGGCGGGGCTTCGAAGTTTTCACTTAAGATTTCCTTCGCCGCAATGGACAAAATGCTTAATAACTCTCTTGCACATGCTGCTAAAAATCCAAAACTTCACATGTACATCAAGACTCGGTACCTGAAGACATCTATATGTTTATATTCTGTTATACACCTTGCGCCAATCAATATCATTTTTTACATTTTGACGTACTGCACGGTGCCCTTTTAACGAATCCGATTGAAAATTGGCTAGAAAAGACTCAAGACATTGATCTTACTCTATCCCTATTTTTGTGACTTTCCTTCGAAGGGCGTGGCTATTACGGTGCCGCAGAGTCTGATTATTCTCCGTGGCAACAAAAGTTCCTGCAAAATGATTCAGATGATCCATCTTCTCGAAATTTTTCACATTTGAGGATATTCAGGCCCTGAAGACGGCTGCCAACTTATTTTTGATCGCAGTGGTAGCGCCACCAACTGGTTAAAACAAATACAAATTATTTTCGTTGATTTTTTTCTCCGGGCAGGTTAACAAAATCTACCTTATATTTGCTCGGATGAGTGTTTAGGCCTTGAGGATGTCACAATACGAAAGTCTTTCGCCTTCTTCAGAGTGTCACATGATGGTGTCTTGTGACCCGTCTTTATCAGCTGATGTTCCATGAGGGCGTGACTTACCTGTCACAAGAATGAAGGCAAGTCACGCCCCCCGCTGTCCGTTCACTCCGCCAAGATGCTGCTCCAGGTGGTAGAGAGGATGAAGGCTCCCTTGTCTCTGTTCATGGTTTTTATGCCTCGCTTGCAGATCTCAATGGCCTCTCTGATCCAGCGCTGTTGTTTGTTCTCTTCGGTGCGGATGACCCTGCCCTTCTCCCGGTCCATGATGTGGTTTTCCCTTTTGCAGTGGTCAGTGATTGCTGATTTGTAATGTTCATGTTGTGCTTGTTCTTTTACTGCTCTGATTTTTCATTTTTTTGACAGGTAAGTCACACCCTCATGGAACATCAGCTGATAAAGACGGACGGGTCTCAAGACACCATCATGCGACACTCTGAAGAAGGCGAAAGACTCGCCGAAACATGTCAGGTAAAAAATTAACCTAAAACATAATTGTCTGCTTTTAATGAATCAGTCAAATATCAATAATAAGAAGACAAAATGAACCTAATACAAATAAATGAATGCTTAATAACTCCCCTGCACATGCTCCTAAAAATCCAAACCTTCACCTGTAAATAAAACGTCCCGACCTGAAGACATCTTAATGTTATTATTTTGTTATACACACAGCGCCGCCAAGTGGAATCAAAAATGTGTTTTTATTTTAATTTTCACGTACTGCACGGTGCCCTTTTGACGAATCCGACTGAAAATTAGTCAGAAAAGACTCAAGACAATGATCTTACTCTCTGCCGAATTTTGTGACGTTTTGGCAAAAGGCGTGGCTATTACGGTGCTGAAAAGTCCGATTGTACTTTGTGGCAACAAAAGCTCCGGCAACATGACTCAGATGATCCTATCTTCTCGAAGTTGTACACATTTGAGGATACTTCAGCCCTGAAGACATCTACCAACTTATTTTTCATCGTAGTAGTAGCGCCACCAACTGGTAAAAGCTAATACAAGTTATTTTCTTGGATGTTTTTCTCTGTGCAACTCAACAAGGTCGCCCTCATATATGCTCGGATGACTGTTTCGGCCATGAGGATGTCACAATACGAAATTCGTCCTTTTTCGTGAAAAGTTGTGGGAGTGGCATTGCACTGTTCGGCAATAAAACAACGCTGATTATGAGGTTCTAAATATGAACGACAACTCGTGAAACTTTACACACACATCAGGCAGAGCAAATTTATCAATATTTTATACGTTAGTTGTGCAGCTTTTTTGAAATGGCTCGCCATGGCCCTCGAGAAATGTTCAAAAAAGCAGCCCTGGTTGAGTGTTTCACCTCGCTTTTTGTAAATTTTATGGAGTACAGTGAACCCTCGGTTATCGCGGTTAATGGGGACAGAGACCACCCGCGAAAACTGAAAATCCGCGAAGTTGCGGCGCACCTTCAAAAATGCTTAAAAAAAAAATACAATATATATATATATATATATATATATATATATATATACATATATATATAAATATACATATATATATATATATATATATATATATATATATATATATATATATATATATATATATATATACGGGGAGAGAGAGAGTGAAATTCATGTTATAACAAAAAAAACAAATTATTATTAAAACGTATTATTTTTTTATTCCCCAGCCATTCTTTTTGTATTTATTTAATTACTCCGACTTTTACCTGCTGGTACGCCGTCCGGTGTGCCCTGTGAAATGAAAGGTGGCATTCTTTATTTATTTATTTATTTATTCATTTATTCATTCATAACTGACAGCTTCGCGCTCCGCTCGTGCCCGGGCGGAAGAGGTGCTCCAATTCGGCTTAACTGTGACACACGCCCACCCTCCTCCCCCGGAGCTTCCATTCGGTTAAACTTAGGGGCCGCTTGGCACCGCCCGTGCCCGGGGAAGGTGCTCCTCTTCGGCTTACTGTGTCGCGAGCATGCCCTCCTCTTCCGGAGCTTCCATTCGGTTAAACTTAGGGGCCGCTTGGCACCGCCCGTGCCCGGGGAAGGTGCTCCTCTACGGCTTAACTGCCACGCACGCCGGCCGGAGCTCTGGTACGGTCCGAACCGCGCGAAACGTCGTCACCGCCCGTGCCCGGGGAAGGTGCTCTTCTTCGGCTTACTGTGTCGCGAGCATGCCCTCCTCCTCCGGAGCTTCCATTCGGTTAAACTTAGGGGCCGCTTGGCACCGCCCGTGCCCGGGGAAGGTGCTCCTCTACGGCTTAACTGCCACGCACGCCGGCCGGAGCTCTGGTACGGTCCGAACCGCGCGAAACGTCGTCACCGATCGTGTCCGGGGGAACGTGCTCTTCTTCGTCCACTCTCCTCTTCGCCCACGCTCTTCTTCGGCGCACGCCGGCCGTCTAACCGCTCCAGCGCCCCGTCGTGCCGCTTGGCGAAACTACAATGCCCCCGAATATTTTTTATACCCGCGAAGCACTGAACCCGCGAAAGGTGAACCGCGAAGTAGCGAGGGTTCACTGTATGTATAAGACCAAGACCTACAAAAAAGTCTCTTGGAGCAATGAGCTAGGTTTTACAGGAAGTCGGCCATTTTGAATTTACTTAAAAGGGGCGGGTCACCACAATGGACTTTGTGTAGAAATTATTATTGGGGCCCGAGCAGCGACCGCGGCGAGGTCCCTATTGTTTATGTAGAAATTATTATTAGGGCCCGAGCAGCGACCGCTACGAGGTCCCCATTGTTTTTGTGGAAATTATTATTATTATTATTATTAGGACCCGAGCAGTGACCGCTGCGAGGTCCCTATTGTTTTTCTAGAAATTGTTATTAGGGCCCGAGCTGCGACGGCTGCGAGGTCCCTATTGTTTTTGTAGAAAATATTATTACTTTTATTATTATTATTATTATTATTATTATTAGGGCCTGAGCAGCGACCGCTGCGAAGTCCCTATTGTTTTTGTAGAAATTATTATTATTATTATTTTTCCGATTGTTCGATTGCATTTTTGACCCCCGAAACATGCACAAAAATTCACCAAACTTGGCAGTCTCATCGGGCATGGCGAAAGATTTGATATTTTAACGTCTAATATGAACAGGAAGTGAGTTATGAATTTTTGAAAGTCCGACTTTTGCCCTTTTTTGCATGTTTACAGGGGTCATTCTTTTGCACCCTGATCCTAAAGGCTTCATCTGATTGCCTTAAAATTCTGTCTGTAGCATCTTAAGACCTGGGACAAACACTGGGGCTAAAACTTTTTGTTTCCGAAATACTATATGACGGGGGCGGGGCTTCAAAGTTTTCACTTAAGATTTCCTTCGCCGCAATGGACAAAATGCTTAATAACTCTCTTGCACATGCTGCTAAAAATCCAAAACTTCACATGTACATAAAGAGTCGGTACCTGAAGACATCTATATGTTTATATTCAGTTATACACCTTGCGCCAATCAATATCATTTTTTACATTTTGACGTACTGCACGGTGCCCTTTTAACGAATCCGATTGAAAATTGGCTAGAAAAGACTCAAGACATTGATCTTACTCTATCCCTATTTTTGTGACTTTCCTTCGAAGGGCGTGGCTATTACGGTGCCGCAGAGTCTGATTATTCTCCGTGGCAACAAAAGTTCCTGCAAAATGATTCAGATGATCCATCTTCTCGAAATTTTTCACATTTGAGGATATTCAGGCCCTGAAGACGGCTGCCAACTTATTTTTGATCGCAGTGGTAGCGCCACCAACTGGTTAAAACAAATACAAATTATTTTCGTTGATGTTTTTCTCTGGGCAGGTTAACAAAATCTACCTTATATTTGCTCGGATGAGTGTTTAGGCCTTGAGGATGTCACAATACGAAAGTCTTTCGCCTTCTTCAGAGTGTCACATGATGGTGTCTTGTGGCCCGTCTTTATCAGCTGATGTTCCATGAGGGCGTGACTTACCTGTCACAAGAATGAAGGCAAGTCACGCCCCCCGCTGTCCGTTAACTCCGCCAAGATGCTGGTCCAGGTGGTAGAGAGGATGAAGGCTCCCTTGTCTCTGTTCATGGTTTTTATGCCTTGCTTGCAGATCTCAATGGCCTCTCTGATCCAGCGCTGTTGTTTGTTCTCTTCTGTGCGGATGACCCTGCCCTTCTCCCGGTCCATGATGTGGTTTTCCCTTTTGCAGTGGTCAGTGATTGCTGATTTGTAATGTTCATGTTGTGCTTGTTCTTTTACTGCTCTGATTTTTCATTTTTTTGACAGGTAAGTCACACCCTCATGGAACATCAGCTGATAAAGACGGGTCTCAAGACACCATCATGCGACACTCTGAAGAAGGCGAAAGACTCGCCGAAACATGTCAGGTAAAAAATTTACCGAAAACATAATTGTCTGCTTTTAATGAATCTGTCAAATATCAATAATAAGAAGACAAAATGAACCTAATACAAATAAATGAATGCTTAATAACTCCCCTGCACATGCTCCTAAAAATCCAAACCTTCACCTGTAAATAAAATGTCCCGACCTGAAGACATCTTAATGTTATTATTTTGTTATACACACAGCGCCGCCAAGTGGAATCAAAAATTTGTTTTTATTTTAATTTTCACGTACTGCACCGTGCCCTTTTGACGAATCCGACTGAAAATTAGTCAGAAAAGACTCAAGACAATGATCTTACTCTCTGCCGAGTTTTGTGACGTTTTGGCAAAAGGCGTGGCTATTACGGTGCTGAAAAGTCCGATTGTACTTTGTGGCAACAAAAGCTCCGGCAACATGACTCAGATGATCCTATCTTCTCGAAGTTGTACACATTTGAGGATACTTCAGCCCTGAAGACATCTACCAACTTATTTTTCATCGTAGTAGTAGCGCCACCAACTGGTAAAAGCTAATACAAGTTATTTTCTTGGATGTTTTTCTCCGTGCAACTCAACAAGGTCGCCCTCATATATGCTCGGAGGACTGTTTCGGCCATGAGGATGTCACAATACGAAATTCATCCTTTTTCGTGAAAAGTTGTGGGAGTGGCATTGCACTGTTTGGCAATAAAACAACGCTGATTATGAGGTTCTAAATATGAACGACAACTCGTGAAACTTGACACACACATCAGGCAGAGCAAATTTATCAATATTTTATACGTTAGTTGTGCAGCTTTTTTGAAATGGCTCGCCATGGCCCTCGAGAAATGTTAAAAAAAGCAGCCCTGGTTGAGTGTTTCACCTCGCTTTTTGTAAATTTTATGGAGTACAGTGAACCCTCGGTTATCGCGGTTAATGGGGACCGAGACCACCCGCGGAAACTGAAAATCCGCGAAGTAGCGGCGCACCTTCAAAAATGCTTAAAAGAAAATACAATATATATAATAAATATATATATATATATATATATATATATATATATATATATATATATATATATATATACGGGGAGAGAGAGAGAGAGAGAGTGAAATTCATGTTATAACAAAAAAACCAAATTATTATTAAAACGTATTATTTTTTTATTCCCCAGCCATTCTTTTTGTATTCATTTAATTACTCCGACTTTTACCTGCTGGTACGCCGTCCGGTGTTCCCTGTGAAATGAAAGGTGGCATTCTTTAATTATTTATTTATTTATTCATTTATTCATTCATAACTGACAGCTTCGCGCTCCGTTCGTGTCCGGGCGGAAGAGGTGTTCCAATTCGGCTTAACTGTGACACACGCCCGCCCTCCTCCCCCGGAGCTTCCATTCGGTTAAACTTAGGGGCCGCTTGGCACCGCCCGCGCCCGGGGAAGGTGCTCCTCTTCGGCTTACTGTGACGCGAGCATGCCCGCCTCCTCCGGAGCTTCCATTCGGTTAAACTTAGGGGCCGCTTGGAACCGCCCGTGCCCGGCAAAGGTGCTCCTCTTCGGCTTACTGTGACGCGAGCATGCCCTCCTCCTCCGGAGCTTCCATTTGGTTAAACTTAGGGGCCGCTTGGAACCGCCCGTGCCTGGGGAAGGTGCTCCTCTTCGGCTTACTGTGACGCGAGCATGCCCTCCTCCTCCGGAGCTTCCATTCGGTTAAACTTAGGGGCCGCTTGGCACCGCCCGTGCCCGGGGACGGTGCTCCTCTACGGCTTAACTGCCACGCACGCCGGCCGGAGCCTTGGTACGGTCCGAACCGCGCGAAACGTCGCCACCGATCGTGTCCGGGGGAACGTGCTCTTCTTCGTCCACTCTCCTCTTCGCCCACGCTCTTCTTCGGCGCACGCCGGCCGTCTAACCGCTCCAGCGCCCGTCGTGCCGCTCGGCGAAACTACAATGCCCCCGAATATTTTTTATACCCGCGAAGCACTGAACCCGCGAAAGGTGAACCGCGAAGTAGCGAGGGTTCACTGTATGTATAAGACCAAGACCTACAAAAAAGTCTCTTGGAGCAATGAGCTAGGTTTTACAGGAAGTCGGCCATTTTGAATTTACTTAAAAGGGGCGGGTCACCACAATGGACTTTGTGTAGAAATTATTATTGGGGCCCGAGCAGCGACCGCGGCGAGGTCCCTATTGTTTATGTAGAAATTATTATTAGGGCCCGAGCAGCGACCGCTACGAGGTCCCCATTGTTTTTGTGGAAATTATTATTATTATTATTATTAGGGCCCGAGCAGTGACCGCTGCGAGGTCCCTATTGTTTTTCTAGAAATTGTTATTAGGGCCCGAGCTGCGACGGCTGCGAGGTCCCTATTGTTTTTGTAGAAAATATTATTACTTTTATTATTATTATTATTATTATTATTAGGGCCTGAGCAGCGACCGCTGCGAAGTCCCTGTTGTTTTTGTAGAAATTATTATTATTATTATTTTTCCGATTGTACGATCGCATTTTTGACCCCGAAACATGCACAAAAACTCACCAAACTTGGCAGTCTCATCGGGCATGGCGAGAAATTTGATATTTTAACGTCTAATATGAACAGGAAGTGAGTTATGAATTTTTGAAAGTCCGACTTTTGCCCTTTTTTGCATGTTTACAGGGGTCATTCTTTTGCACCCTGATCCTAAAGGCTTCATCTGATTGCCTTAAAATTCTGTCTGTAGCATCTTAAGACCTGGGACAAACACTGGGGCTAAAATCTTTTGTTTCCGAAATACTATATGACGGGGGCGGGGCTTCAAAGTTTTCACTTAAGATTTCCTTCGCCGCAATGGACAAAATGCTTAATAACTCTCCTGCACATGCTGCTAAAAATCCAAAACTTCACATGTACATAAAGAGTCGGTACCTGAATACATCTATTTGTTTATATTCTGTTATATACCTTGCGCCAATCAATAACATTTTTTACATTTTGACGTACTGCACGGTGCCCTTTTAACGAATCCGATTGAAAATTGGCTAGAAAAGACTCAAGACATTGATCTTACTCTATCCCTATTTTTGTGACTTTCCTTCGAAGGGCGTGGCTATTGCGGTGCCGCAGAGTCTGATTATTCTCCGTGGCAACAAAAGTTCCTGCAAAATGATTCAGATGATCCATCTTCTCGAAATTTTTCACATTTGAGGATATTCAGGCCCTGAAGACGGCTGCCAACTTATTTTTGATCGCAGTGGTAGCGCCACCAACTGGTTAAAACAAATACAAATTATTTTCGTTGATGTTTTTCTCCGGGCAGGTTCACAAAATCTACCTTATATTTGCTCGGATGAGTGTTTAGGCCTTGAGGATGTCACAATACGAAAGTCTTTCGCCTTCTTCAGAGTGTCACATGATGGTGTCTTGTGACCCGTCTTTATCAGCTGATGTTCCATGAGGGCGTGACTTACCTGTCACAAGAATGAAGGCAAGTCACACCCCCCGCTGTCCGTTCACTCCGCCAAGATGCTGCTCTAGGTGGTAGAGAGGATGAAGGCTCCCTTGTCTCTGTTCATGGTTTTTATGCCTCGCTTGCAGATCTCAATGGCCTCTCTGATCCAGCGCTGTTGTTTGTTCTCTTCGGTGCGGATGACCCTGCCCTTCTCCCGGTCCATGATGTGGTTTTCCCTTTTGCAGTGGTCAGTGATTGCTGATTTGTAATGTTCATGTTGTGCTTGTTCTTTTACTGCTCTGATTTTTCATTTTTTTGACAGGTAAGTCACACCCTCATGGAACATCAGCTGATAAAGACGGGTCTCAAGACACCATCATGCGACACTCTGAAGAAGGCGAAAGACTCGCCGAAACATGTCAGGTAAAAAATTAACCTAAAACATAATTGTCTGCTTTTAATGAATCAGTCAAATATCAATAATAAGAAGACAAAATGAACCTAATACAAATAAATGAATGCTTAATAACTCCCCTGCACATGCTCCTGAAAATCCAAACCTTCACCTGTAAATAAAACGTCCCGACCTGAAGACATCTTAATGTTATTATTTTGTTATACACACAGCGCCGCCAAGTGGAATCAAAAATGTGTTTTTATTTTAATTTTCACATCCTGCACGGTGCCCTTTTGACAAATCCGACTGAAAATTAGTCAGAAAAGACTCAAGACAATGATCTTTCTCTCTGCCGAATTTTGTGACGTTTTGGCAAAAGGCGTGGCTATTACGGTGCTGAAAAGTCAGATTGTACTCTGTGGCAACAAAAGCTCCGGCAACATGACTCAGATGATCCTATCTTCTCGAAGTTGTACACATTTGAGGATACTTCAGCCCTGAAGACATCTACCAACTTATTTTTCATCGTAGTAGTAGCGCCACCAACTGGTAAAAGCTAATACAAGTTATTTTCTTGGATGTTTTTCTCCGTGCAACTCAACAAGGCCGCCCTCATATATGCTCGGATGACTGTTTCGGCCATGAGGATGTCACAATACGAAATTCGTCCTTTTTCGTGTAAAGTTGTGGGAGTGGCATTGCACTGTTCGGCAATAAAACAACGCTGATTATGAGGTTCTAAATATGAACGACAACTCGTGAAACTTTACACACACATCAGGCCGAGCAAATTTATCAATATTTTATACGTTAGTTGTGCAGCTTTTTTGAAATGGCTCGCCATGGCCCTCGAGAAATGTTCAAAAAAGCAGCCCTGGTTGAGTGTTTCACCTCGCTTTTTGTAAATTTTATGGAGTACAGTGAACCCTCGGTAATCGCGGTTAATGGGGACAGAGACCACCCGCGAAAACTGAAAATCCGCGAAGTTGCGGCGCACCTTCAAAAATGCTTAAAAAAAAAATACTATATATATATATATATATATATATATATATATATATACATATATATATAAATATACATATATATATATATATATATATATATATATATATATATACGGGGAGAGAGAGAGTGAAATTCATGTTATAACAAAAAAAACAAATTATTATTAAAACGTATTATTTTTTTATTCCCCAGCCATTCTTTTTGTATTTATTTAATTACTCCGACTTTTACCTGCTGGTACGCCGTCCGGTGTGCCCTGTGAAATGAAAGGTGGCATTCTTTATTTATTTATTTATTTATTCATTTATTCATTCATAACTGACAGCTTCGCGCTCCGCTCGTGCCCGGGCGGAAGAGGTGCTCCAATTCGGCTTAACTGTGACACACGCCCACCCTCCTCCCCCGGAGCTTCCATTCGGTTAAACTTAGGGGCCGCTTGGCACCGCCCGTGCCCGGGGAAGGTGCTCTTCTTCGGCTTACTGTGTCGCGAGCATGCCCTCCTCCTCCGGAGCTTCCATTCGGTTAAACTTAGGGGCCGCTTGGCACCGCCCGTGCCCGGGGAAGGTGCTCCTCTACGGCTTAACTGCCACGCACGCCGGCCGGAGCTCTGGTACGGTCCGAACCGCGCGAAACGTCGTCACCGATCGTGTCCGGGGGAACGTGCTCTTCTTCGTCCACTCTCCTCTTCGCCCACGCTCTTCTTCGGCGCACGCCGGCCGTCTAACCGCTCCAGCGCCCCGTCGTGCCGCTTGGCGAAACTACAATGCCCCCGAATATTTTTTATACCCGCGAAGCACTGAACCCGCGAAAGGTGAACCGCGAAGTAGCGAGGGTTCACTGTATGTATAAGACCAAGACCTACAAAAAAGTCTCTTGGAGCAATGAGCTAGGTTTTACAGGAAGTCGGCCATTTTGAATTTACTTAAAAGGGGCGGGTCACCACAATGGACTTTGTGTAGAAATTATTATTGGGGCCCGAGCAGCGACCGCGGCGAGGTCCCTATTGTTTATGTAGAAATTATTATTAGGGCCCGAGCAGCGACCGCTACGAGGTCCCCATTGTTTTTGTGGAAATTATTATTATTATTATTATTAGGGCCCGAGCAGTGACCGCTGCGAGGTCCCTATTGTTTTTCTAGAAATTGTTATTAGGGCCCGAGCTGCGACGGCTGCGAGGTCCCTATTGTTTTTGTAGAAAATATTATTACTTTTATTATTATTATTATTATTATTATTATAAGGGCCTGAGCAGCGACCGCTGCAAAGTCCCTATTGTTTTTGTAGAAATTATTATTATTATTATTTTTCCGATTGTTCGATTGCATTTTTGACCCCCGAAACATGCACAAAAATTCACCAAACTTGGCAGTCTCATCGGGCATGGCGAAAGATTTGATATTTTAACGTCTAATATGAACAGGAAGTGAGTTATGAATTTTTGAAAGTCCGACTTTTGCCCTTTTTTGCATGTTTACAGGGGTCATTCTTTTGCACCCTGATCCTAAAGGCTTCATCTGATTGCCTTAAAATTCTGTCTGTAGCATCTTAAGACCTGGGACAAACACTGGGGCTAAAACTTTTTGTTTCCGAAATACTATATGACGGGGGCGGGGCTTCAAAGTTTTCACTTAAGATTTCCTTCGCCGCAATGGACAAAATGCTTAATAACTCTCTTGCACATGCTGCTAAAAATCCAAAACTTCACATGTACATAAAGAGTCGGTACCTGAAGACATCTATATGTTTATATTCTGTTATACACCTTGCGCCAATCAATATCATTTTTTACATTTTGACGTACTGCACGGTGCCCTTTTAACGAATCCGATTGAAAATTGGCTAGAAAAGACTCAAGACATTGATCTTACTCTATCCCTATTTTTGTGACTTTCCTTCGAAGGGCGTGGCTATTATGGTGCCGCAGAGTCTGATTATTCTCCGTGGCAACAAAAGTTCCTGCAAAATGATTCAGATGATCCATCTTCTCGAAATTTTTCACATTTGAGGATATTCAGGCCCTGAAGACGGCTGCCAACTTATTTTTGATCGCAGTGGTAGCGCCACCAACTGGTTAAAACAAATACAAATTATTTTCGTTGATGTTTTTCTCCGGGCAGGTTAACAAAATCTACCTTATATTTGCTCGGATGAGTGTTTAGGCCTTGAGGATGTCACAATACGAAAGTCTTTCGCCTTCTTCAGAGTGTCACATGATGGTGTCTTGTGGCCCGTCTTTATCAGCTGATGTTCCATGAGGGCATGACTTACCTGTCACAAGAATGAAGGCAAGTCACGCCCCCCGCTGTCCGTTAACTCCGCCAAGATGCTGGTCCAGGTGGTAGAGAGGATGAAGGCTCCCTTGTCTCTGTTCATGGTTTTTATGCCTTGCTTGCAGATCTCAATGGCCTCTCTGATCCAGCGCTGTTGTTTGTTCTCTTCTGTGCGGATGACCCTGCCCTTCTCCCGGTCCATGATGTGGTTTTCCCTTTTGCAGTGGTCAGTGATTGCTGATTTGTAATGTTCATGTTGTGCTTGTTCTTTTACTGCTCTGATTTTTCATTTTTTTGACAGGTAAGTCACACCCTCATGGAACATCAGCTGATAAAGACGGGTCTCAAGACACCATCATGCGACACTCTGAAGAAGGCGAAAGACTCGCCGAAACATGTCAGGTAAAAAATTTACCGAAAACATAATTGTCTGCTTTTAATGAATCTGTCAAATATCAATAATAAGAAGACAAAATGAACCTAATACAAATAAATGAATGCTTAATAACTCCCCTGCACATGCTCCTAAAAATCCAAACCTTCACCTGTAAATAAAATGTCCCGACCTGAAGACATCTTAATGTTATTATTTTGTTATACACACAGCGCCGCCAAGTGGAATCAAAAATTTGTTTTTATTTTAATTTTCACGTACTGCACCGTGCCCTTTTGACGAATCCGACTGAAAATTAGTCAGAAAAGACTCAAGACAATGATCTTACTCTCTGCCGAGTTTTGTGACGTTTTGGCAAAAGGCGTGGCTATTACGGTGCTGAAAAGTCCGATTGTACTTTGTGGCAACAAAAGCTCCGCCAACATGACTCAGATGATCCTATCTTCTCGAAGTTGTACACATTTGAGGATACTTCAGCCCTGAAGACATCTACCAACTTATTTTTCATCGTAGTAGTAGCGCCACCAACTGGTAAAAGCTAATACAAGTTATTTTCTTGGATGTTTTTCTCCGTGCAACTCAACAAGGTCGCCCTCATATATGCTCGGAGGACTGTTTCGGCCATGAGGATGTCACAATACGAAATTCATCCTTTTTCGTGAAAAGTTGTGGGAGTGGCATTGCACTGTTTGGCAATAAAACAACGCTGATTATGAGGTTCTAAATATGAACGACAACTCGTGAAACTTGACACACACATCAGGCAGAGCAAATTTATCAATATTTTATACGTTAGTTGTGCAGCTTTTTTGAAATGGCTCGCCATGGCCCTCGAGAAATGTTCAAAAAAGCAGCCCTGGTTGAGTGTTTCACCTCGCTTTTTGTAAATTTTATGGAGTACAGTGAACCCTCGGTTATCGCGGTTAATGGGGACCGAGACCACCCGCGGAAACTGAAAATCCGCGAAGTAGCGGCGCACCTTAAAAAATGCTTAAAAGAAAATACAATATATATAATAAATATATATATATATATATATATATATATATATTTATATACGGGGAGAGAGAGAGAGAGAGAGTGAAATTCATGTTATAACAAAAAAAACAAATTATTATTAAAACGTATTATTTTTTTATTCCCCAGCCATTCTTTTTGTATTTATTTAATTACTCCGACTTTTACCTGCTGGTACGCCGTCCGGTGTTCCCTGTGAAATGAAAGGTGGCATTCTTTAATTATTTATTTATTTATTCATTTATTCATTCATAACTGACAGCTTTGCGCTCCGTTCGTGCCCGGGCGGAAGAGGTGTTCCAATTCGGCTTAACTGTGACACACGCCCGCCCTCCTCCCCCGGAGCTTCCATTCGGTTAAACTTAGGGGCCGCTTGGCACCGCCCGTGCCCGGGGAAGGTGCTCCTCTTCGGCTTACTGTGACGCGAGCATGCCCGCCTCCTCCGGAGCTTCCATTCGGTTAAACTTAGGGGCCGCTTGGAACCGCCCGTGCCCGGCAAAGGTGCTCCTCTTCGGCTTACTGTGACGCGAGCATGCCCTCCTCCTCCGGAGCTTCCATTTGGTTAAACTTAGGGGCCGCTTGGAACCGCCCGTGCCCGGGGAAGGTGCTCCTCTTCGGCTTACTGTGACGCGAGCATGCCCTCCTCCTCCGGAGCTTCCATTCGGTTAAACTTAGGGGCCGCTTGGCACCGCCCGTGCCCGGGGACGGTGCTCCTCTACGGCTTAACTGCCACGCACGCCGGCCGGAGCCCTGGTACGGTCCGAACCGCGCGAAACGTCGCCACCGATCGTGTCCGGGGGAACGTGCTCTTCTTCGTCCACTCTCCTCTTCGCCCACGCTCTTCTTCGGCGCACGCCGGCCGTCTAACCGCTCCAGCGCCCCGTCGTGCCGCTCGGCGAAACTACAATGCCCCCGAATATTTTTTATACCCGCGAAGCACTGAACCCGCGAAAGTTGAACCGCGAAGTAGCGAGGGTTCACTGTATGTATAAGACCAAGACCTACAAAAAAGTCTCTTGGAGCAATGAGCTAGGTTTTACAGGAAGTCGGCCATTTTGAATTTACTTAAAAGGGGCGGGTCACCACAATGGACTTTGTGTAGAAATTATTATTGGGGCCCGAGCAGCGACCGCGGCGAGGTTCCTATTGTTTATGTAGAAATTATTATTAGGGCCCGAGCAGCGACCGCTACGAGGTCCCCATTGTTTTTGTGGAAATTATTATTATTATTATTATTAGGGCCCGAGCAGTGACCGCTGCGAGGTCCCTATTGTTTTTCTAGAAATTGTTATTAGGGCCCGAGCTGCGACGGCTGCGAGGTCCCTATTGTTTTTGTAGAAAATATTATTACTTTTATTATTATTATTATTATTATTATTAGGGCCTGAGCAGCGACCGCTGCGAAGTCCCTGTTGTTTTTGTAGAAATTATTATTATTATTATTTTTCTGATTGTACGATCGCATTTTTGACCCCCGAAACATGCACAAAAACTCACCAAACTTGGCAGTCTCATCGGGCATAGCGAGAAATTTGATATTTTAAACGTCTAATATGAACAGGAAGTGAGTTATGAATTTTTGAAAGTCCGACTTTTGCCCTTTTTTGCATGTTTACAGGGGTCATTCTTTTGCACCCTGATCCTAAAGGCTTCATCTGATTGCCTTAAAATTCTGTCTGTAGCATCTTAAGACCTGGGACAAACACTGGGGCTAAAATCTTTTGTTTCCGAAATACTATATGACGGGGGCGGGGCTTCAAAGTTTTCACTTAAGATTTCCTTCGCCGCAGTGGACAAAATGCTTAATAACTCTCCTGCACATGCTGCTAAAAATCCAAAACTTCACATGTACATAAAGAGTCGGTACCTGAAGACATCTATATGTTTATATTCTGTTATACACCTTGCGCCAATCAATATAATTTTTTACATTTTGACGTACTGCACGGTGCCCTTTTAACGAATCCGATTGAAAATTGGCTAGAAAAGACTCAAGACGTTGATCTTACTCTATCCCTATTTTTGTGACTTTCCTTCGAAGGGCGTGGCTATTGCGGTGCCGCAGAGTCTGATTATTCTCCGTGGCAACAAAAGTTCCTGCAAAATGATTCAGATGATCCATCTTCTCGAAATTTTTCACATTTGAGGATATTCAGGCCCTGAAGACGGCTGCCAACTTATTTTTGATCGCAGTGGTAGCGCCACCAACTGGTTAAAACAAATACAAATTATTTTCGTTGATGTTTTTCTCCGGGCAGGTTAACAAAATCTACCTTATATTTGCTCGGATGAGTGTTTAGGCCTTGAGGATGTCACAATACGAAAGTCTTTCGCCTTCTTCAGAGTGTCACATGATGGTGTCTTGTGACCCGTCTTTATCAGCTGATGTTCCATGAGGGCGTGACTTACCTGTCACAAGAATGAAGGCAAGTCACACCCCCCGCTGTCCGTTCACTCCGCCAAGATGCTGTTCTAGGTGGTAGAGAGGATGAAGGCTCCCTTGTCTCTGTTCATGGTTTTTATGCCTCGCTTGCAGATCTCAATGGCCTCTCTGATCCAGCGCTGTTGTTTGTTCTCTTCGGTGCGGATGACCCTGCCCTTCTCCCGGTCCATGATGTGGTTTTCCCTTTTGCAGTGGTCAGTGATTGCTGATTTGTAATGTTCATGTTGTGCTTGTTCTTTTACTGCTCTGATTTTTCATTTTTTTGACAGGTAAGTCACACCCTCATGGAACATCAGCTGATAAAGACGGGTCTCAAGACACCATCATGCGACACTCTGAAGAAGGCGAAAGACTCGCCGAAACATGTCAGGTAAAAAATTTACCTAAAACATAATTGTCTGCTTTTAATGAATCAGTCAAATATCAATAATAAGAAGACAAAATGAACCTAATACAAATAAATGAATGCTTAATAACTCCCCTGCACATGCTCCTAAAAATCCAAACCTTCACCTGTAAATAAAACGTCCCGACCTGAAGACATCTTAATTTTATTATTTTGTTATACACACACCGCCGCCAAGTGGAATCAAAAATGTGTTTTTATTTTAATTTTCACATCCTGCACGGTGCCCTTTTGACAAATCCGACTGAAAATTAGTCAGAAAAGACTCAAGACAATGATCTTACTCTCTGCCGAATTTTGTGACGTTTTGGCAAAAGGCGTGGCTATTACGGTGCTGAAAAGTCAGATTGTACTCTGTGGCAACAAAAGCTCCGGCAACATGACTCAGATGATCCTATCTTCTCGAAGTCGTACACATTTGAGGATACTTCAGCCCTGAAGACATCTACCAACTTATTTTTCATCGTAGTAGTACCGCCACCAACTGGTAAAAGCTAATACAAGTTATTTTCTTGGATGTTTTTCTCCGTGCAACTCAACAAGGTCGCCCTCATATATGCTCGGATGACTGTTTCGGCCATGAGGATGTCACAATACGAAATTCGTCCTTTTTCGTGTAAAGTTGTGGGAGTGGCATTGCACTGTTCGGCAATAAAACAACGCTGATTATGAGGTTCTAAATATGAACGACAACTCGTGAAACTTTACACACACATCAGGCCGAGCAAATTTATCAATATTTTATACGTTAGTTGTGCAGCTTTTTTGAAATGGCTCGCCATGGCCCTCGAGAAATGTTAAAAAAAGCAGCCCTGGTTGAGTGTTTCACCTCGCTTTTTGTAAATTTTATGGAGTACAGTGAATCCTCGGTTATCGCGGTTAATGGGGACAGAGACCACCCGCGGAAACTGAAAATCCGCGAAGTAGCGGCGCACCTTCAAAAATGCTTAAAAAAATATACAATATATATAATAAATATAGAAATATATGTAAATATATATATATATATATATATATACATATATACGGGGAGAGAGAGAGTGAAATTCATGTTATAACAAAAAAACCAAATTATTATTAAAACGTATTATTTTTTTATTCCCCAGCCATTCTTTTTGTATTTATTTAATTACTCCGACTTTTACCTGCTGGTACGCCGTCCGGTGTGCCCTGTGAAATGAAAGGTGGCATTCTTTATTTATTTATTTATTTATTCTTTTATACATTCATAACTGACAGCTTCGCGCTCCGCTCGTGCCCGGGCGGAAGAGGTGCTCCAATTCGGCTTAACTGTGACACACACCCGCCCTCCTCCCCCGGAGCTTCCATTCGGTTAAACTTAGGGGCCGCTTGGCACCGCCCGTGCCCGGGGAAGGTTCTCCTCTACGGCTTAACTGCCACGCACGCCGGCCGGAGCTCTGGTACTGTCCGAACCGCGCGAAACGTCGCCACCGATCGTGTCCGGGGGAACGTGCTCTTCTTCGTCCACTCTCCTCTTCGCCCACGCTCTTCTTCGGCGCACACCGGCCGTCTAACCGCTCCAGCGCCCCGTCGTGCCGCTCGGCGAAACTACAATGCCCCCGAATATTTTTTAGACCCGCGAAGCACTGAACCCGCGAAAGGTGAACCGCCAAGTAGCGAGGGTTCACTGTATGTATAAGACCAAGACCTACAAAAAAGTCTCTTGGAGCAATGAGCTAGGTTTTACAGGAAGTCGGCCATTTTGAATTTACTTAAAAGGGGGCGGGTCACCACAATGGACTTTGTGTAGAAATTATTATTGGGGCCCGAGCAGCGGCCGCGGCGAGGTCCCTATTGTTTTTGTAGAAATTATTATTAGGGCCCGAGCAGCGACCGCTACGAGGTCCCCATTGTTTTTGTGGAAATTATTATTATTATTATTATTAGGGCCCGAGCAGTGACCGCTGCGAGGTCCCTATTGTTTTTCTAGAAATTGTTATTAGGGCCCGAGCTGCGACGGCTGCGAGGTCCCTATTGTTTTTGTAGAAAATATTATTACTTTTATTATTATTATTATTATTAGGGCCTGAGCAGCGACCGCTGCGAAGTCCCTATTGTTTTTGTAGAAATTATTATTATCATTATTTTTCCGATTGTTCGATCGCATTTTTGACCCCCGAAACATGCACAAAAATTCACCAAACTTGGCAGTCTCATCGGGCATGGCGAAAAATTTGATATTTTAACGTCTAATATGAACAGGAAGTGAGTTATGAATTTTTGAAAGTCCGACTTTTGCCCTTTTTTGCATGTTTACAGGGGTCATTCTTTTGCACCCTGATCCTAAAGGCTTCATCTGATTGCCTTAAAATTCTGTCTGTAGCATCTTAAGACCTGGGACAAACACTGGGGCTAAAATTTTTTGTTTCTGAAATACTATATGAACGGGGGCGGGGCTTCGAAGTTTTCACTTAAGATTTCCTTCGCCGCAATGGACAAAATGCTTAATAACTCTCCTGCACATGCTGCTAAAAATCCAAAACTTCACATGTACATAAAGAGTCGGTACCTGAAGACATCTATATGTTTATATTCAGTTATACACCTTGCGCCAATCAATATCATTTTTTACATTTTGACGTACTGCACGGTGCCCTTTTCACGAATCCGATTGAAAATTGGCTAGAAAAGACTCAAGACATTGATCTTACTCTATCCCTATTTTTGTGACTTTCCTTCGAAGGGCGTGGCTATTACGGTGCCGCAGAGTCTGATTAATCTCCGTGGCAACAAAAGTTCCTGCAAAATGATTCAGATGATCCATCTTCTCGAAATTTTTCACATTTGAGGATATTCAGGCCCTGAAGACGGCTGCCAACTTATTTTTGATCGGATGAGTGTTTAGGCCTTGAGGATGTCACATTACGAAAGTCTTTCGCCTTCTTCAGAGTGTCACATGATGGTGTCTTGTGGCCCGTCTTTATCAGCTGATGTTCCATGAGGGCGTGACTTACCTGTCACAAAAATGAAGGCAAGTCACGCCCCCCGCTGTCCGTTCACTCCGCCAAGATGCTGCTCCAGGTGGTAGAGAGGATGAAGGCTCCCTTGTCTCTGTTCATGGTTTTTATGCCTCGCTTGCAGATCTCAATGGCCTCTCTGATCCAGCGCTGTTGTTTGTTCTCTTCGGTGCGGATGACCCTGCCCTTCTCCCGGTCCATGATGTGGTTTTCCCTTTTGCAGTGGTCAGTGATTGCTGATTTGTAATGTTCATGTTGTGCTTGTTCTTTTACTGCTCTGATTTTTCATTTTTTTGACAGGTAAGTCACACCCTCATGGAACATCAGCTGATAAAGACGGGTCTCAAGACACCATCATGCGGCACTCTGAAGAAGGCGAAAGACTCGCCGAAACATGTCAGGTAAAAAATTAACCTAAAACATAATTGTCTGCTTTTAATGAATCAGTCAAATATAGAAATAGAAATAGAAATAGAAATCCCTTTATTGTCATTGTACTCAAGTGTGCAACGAGATTAGAGGGCTCCCCTCTCCAGTGCAATACAACAATAATACAGACAATATATAAATTAGATAAATAAATAAGACAGTGCAATGGAATTCAGTACTGAATAGGGCATATAGAAACACATCACAATGCTGTTTTGCGAGGTTAGGGTGGTCTCGTGTGTGTGTGTGAGTTCAGTATGGAGATGGCTCTCGGAAAGAAACTGTTTCTCAGTCTATTGGTCCTTGATTTGATGCATCTGTAGCGCCTGCCAGAGGGCAACAGGTCGAACAGGTGTGAGTTTGGGTGGGTATTGTCTTTGACGATGTTGAGAGCCCTTCTGAGGCACCGGGCGGTGTAGATGTCCGACAGTGGGGGGAGAGGGCAGCCAATAATCCTTTGCGCTGTTTTGACTGTCCTCTGGAGCCTCACTCTGTCCGCCTCAGTGCAGCCGCTGTACCAGGTGGAGACACAGTACGTCAGCAGGCTCTCGATGGACGAGTGGTAGAAGGCCAGCAGCAGCTTCCAGTCCAGGTTGAATTTCCTGAGGACTCTCAGGAAGTGCAGACGTTGGCGGACCTTCTTTACCACTGCTGTGGTGTTGTGACTCCAAGAAAGGTCATCGGAGATCTGTACTCCCAGGAACTTGAACGTGTGGACCCTCTCCACACACACGCCTTCGATGCAGAGGGGGGGCGGCAGCGTCTTGTTCCTCCTGAAGTCGACGACAATCTCCTTTGTTTTAGCAGAGTTAAGGTGCAGTCTGTTGTCCTTGCACCAAGTTGTCAGTCTCCCTACCTCCTCTCTGTAGGCTGACTCGTCACCTTCCGAGATCAGACCGACCACTGTCGTGTCGTCAGCAAACTTGACGATGGTGTTGTTGCCGTGGGCCGGGCTGCAGTCGTAGGTGTAGAGGGCGTACAGGAGAGGGCTCAGCACGCATCCTTGGGGGGAACCGGTGCTCAGCATGAGGGTGGAGGACGTGTAGGGGCCGAGCAACACAGTCTGGGGTCTGTTGGTCAGAAAGTCCTTAATCCAGATGCGTGTGAGGGCAGGGAGGCCGAGAGTGTCCAGTTTGGCGACGAGGATGTCTGGGATGATCGTGTTGAATGCCGAGCTGTAGTCCACAAAGAGCATCCTTGCATAGCTCCGCTGTTGTTCCAGGTGGCCCAGCACAACATGCAGAGCAGCCCTGGTTGAGTGTTTCACCTCGCTTTTTGTAAATTTTATGGAGTACAGTGAACCCTCGGTTATCGCGGTTAATGGGGACCGAGACCACCCGCGAAAACTGAAAATCCGCGAAGTAGCGGCGCACCTTCAAAAATGCTTTAAAAAAAAATACAATATATATATATATATATATATATATATATATATATACGGGGAGAGAGAGAGTGAAATTCATGTTATAACAAAAAAAACAAATTATTATTAAAACGTATTATTTTTTTATTCCCCAGCCATTCTTTTTGTATTTATTTAATTACTCAGACTTTTACCTGCTGGTACGCCGTCTGGTGTGCCCTGTGAAATGAAAGGTGCCATTCTTTATTTATTTATTTATTTATTCATTTATTCATTCATAACTGACAGCTTCGCGCTCCGCTCGTGCCCGGGCGGAAGAGGTGCTCCAATTCGGCTTAACTGTGAAACACGCCCACCCTCCTCCCCCGGAGCTTCCATTCGGTTAAACTTAGGGGCCGCTTGGCACCGCCCGTGCCCGGGGAAGGTGCTCCTCTTCGGCTTACTGTGACGCGAGCATGCCCTCCTCCTCCGGAGCTTCCATTCGGTTAAACTTAGGGGCCGCTTGGCACCGCCCGTGCCCGGGGAAGGTGCTCCTCTACGGCTTAACTGCCACGCACGCCGGCCGGAGCTCTGGTACGGTCCGAACCGCGCGAAACGTCGCCACCGATCGTGTCCGGGGGAACGTGCTCTTCTTCGTCCACTCTCCTCTTCGCCCACGCTCTTCTTCGGCGCACGCCGGCCGTCTAACCGCTCCAGCGCCCCGTCGTGCCGCTCGGCGAAACTACAATGCCCCCGAATATTTTTTATACCCGCGAAGCACTGAACCCGCGAAAGGTGAACCGCGAAGTAGCGAGGGTTCACTGTATGTATAAGACCAAGACCTACAAAAAAGTCTCTTGGAGCAATGAGCTAGGTTTTACAGGAAGTCGGCCATTTTGAATTTATTAAAAGGGGGCGGGTCACCACAATGGACTTTGTGTAGAAATTATTATTGGGGCCCGAGCAGCGACCGCGGCGAGGTCCCTATTGTTTATGTAGAAATTATTATTAGGGCCCGAGCAGCGACCGCTACGAGGTCCCCATTGTTTTTGTGGAAATTATTATTATTATTATTATTAGGGCCCGAGCAGTGACCGCTGCGAGGTCCCTATTGTTTTTCTAGAAATTGTTATAAGGGCCCGAGCTGCGACGGCTGCGAGGTCCCTATTGTTTTTGTAGAAAATATTATTACTTTCAAATTTCCCCATTGTGGGACTAATAAAGGACATCTTATCTTATCTTCTCTTCTTCTTCTTATTATTATTAGGGCCTGAGCAGCGACCGCTGCGAAGTCCCTATTGTTTTTGTAGAAATTATTCTTATTATTATTTTTCCGATTGTTCGATCGCATTTTTGACCCCCGAAACATGCACAAAAATTCACCAAACTTGGCAGTCTCATCGGGCATGGCGAAAAATTTGATATTTTAACGTCTAATATGAACAGGAAGTGAGTTATGAATTTTTGAAAGTCCGACTTTTGCCCTTTTTTGCATGTTTACAGGGGTCATTCTTTTGCACCCTGATCCTAAAGGCTTCATCTGATTGCCTTAAAATTCTGTCTCTAGCATCTTAAGACCTGGGACAAACACTGGGGCTAAAATTTTTTGTTTCCGAAATACTATATGAACGGGGGCGGGGCTTCGAAGTTTTCACTTAAGATTTCCTTCGCCGCAATGGACAAAATGCTTAATAACTCTCCTGCACATGCAGCTAAAAATCCAAAACTTCACATGTACATAAAGAGTCGGTACCTGAAGACATCTATATGTTTATATTCAGTTATACACCTTGCGCCAATCAATATCATTTTTTACATTTTGACGTACTGCACGGTGCCCTTTTAACGAATCCGATTGAAAATTGGCTAGAAAAGACTCAAGACATTGATCTTACTCTATCCCTATTTTTGTGACATTCCTTCGAAGGGCGTGGCTATTACGGTGCCGCAGAGTCTGATTAATCTCCGTGGCAACAAAAGTTCCTGCAAAATGATTCAGATGATCCATCTTCTCGAAATTTTTCACATTTGAGGATATTCAGGCCCTGAAGACGGCTGCCAACTTATTTTTGATCGCAGTGGTAGCGCCACCAACTGGTTAAAACAAATACAAATTATTTTCGTTGATGTTTTTCTCCGGGCAGGTTAACAAAATCTACCTTATATTTGCTCGGATGAGTGTTTAGGCCTTGAGGATGTCACAATACGAAAGTCTTTCGCCTTCTTCAGAGTGTCACATGATGGTGTCTTGTGACCCGTCTTTATCAGCTGATGTTCCATGAGGGCGTGACTTACCTGTCACAAGAATGAAGGCAAGTCACGCCCCCCGCTGTCCGTTCACTCTGCCAAGATGCTGCTCCAGGTGGTAGAGAGGATGAAGGCTCCCTTGTCTCTGTTCATGGTTTTTATGCCTCGCTTGCAGATCTCAATGGCCTCTCTGATCCAGCGCTGTTGTTTGTTCTCTTCGGTGCGGATGACCCTGCCCTTCTCCCAGTCCATGATGTGGTTTTCCCTTTTGCAGTGGTCAGTGATTGCTGATTTGTAATGTTCATGTTGTGCTTGTTCTTTTACTGCTCTGATTTTTAATTTTTTTGACAGGTAAGTCACACCCTCATGGAACATCAGCTGGTAAAGACGGGTCTCAAGACACCATCATGCGACACTCTGAAGAAGGCGAAAGACTCGCCGAAACATGTCAGGTAAAAAATTAACCTAAAACATAATTGTCTGCTTTTAATGAATCAGTCAAATATCAATAATAAGAAGACAAAATGAACCTAATATAAATAAATGAATGCTTAATAACTCCCCTGCACATGCTCCTAAAAATCCAAACCTTCACCTGTAAATAAAACGTCCCGACCTGAAGACATCTTAATGTTATTATTTTGTTATACACACAGCGCCGCCAAGTGGAATCAAAAATGTGTTTTTATTTTAATTTTCACATACTGCACGGTGCCCTTTTGACGAATCCGACTGAAAATTAGTCAGAAAAGACTCAAGACAATGATCTTACTCTCTGCCGAATTTTGTGACGTTTTGGCAAAAGGCGTGGCTATTACGGTGCTGAAAAGTCAGATTGTACTCTGTGGCAACAAAAGCTCCGACAACATGACTCAGATGATCCTATCTTCTCGAAGTTGTACACATTTGAGGATACTTCAGCCCTGAAGACATCTACCAACTTATTTTTCATCGTAGTAGTAGCGCCACCAACTGGTATAAGCTAATACAAGTTATTTTCTTGGATGTTTTTCTCCGTGCAACTCAACAAGGTCGCCCTCATATATGCTCGGAGGACTGTTTCGGCCATGAGGATGTCACAATACGAAATTCATCCTTTTTCGTGAAAAGTTGTGGGAGTGGCATTGCACTGTTCGGCAATAAAACAACGCTGATTATGAGGTTCTAAATATGAACGACAACTCGTGAAACTTTACACACACATCAGGCAGAGCAAATTTATCAATATTTTATACGTTAGTTGTGCAGCTTTTTTGAAATGGCTCGCCATGGCCCTCGAGAAATGTTAAAAAAAGCAGCCCTGGTTGAGTGTTTCATCTTGCTTTTTGTAAATTTTATGGAGTACAGTGAACCCTCGGTTATCGCGGTTAATGGGGACAGAGACCACCCGCGAAAACTGAAAATCCGCGAAGTAGCGGCGCACCTTCAAAAATGCTTAAAAAAAAATACAATATATATAATAAATATATATATAGACAGAGAGAGAGAGTGAAATTCATGTTATAACAAAAAAACCAAATTATTATTAAAACGTATTATTTTTTTATTCCCCAGCCATTCTTTTTGTATTTATTTAATTACTCCGACTTTTACCTGCTGGTACGCCGTCCGGTGTGCCCTGTGAAATGAAAGGTGGCATTCTTTATTTATTTATTTATTTATTCATTTATTCATTCATAACTGACAGCTTCGCGCTCCGTTCGTGCCCGGGCGGAAGAGGTGTTCCAATTCGGCTTTACTGTGACGCGAGCATGCCCTCCTCCTCCGGAGCTTCCATTCGGTTAAACTTAGGGGCCGCTTGGCACCGCCCGTGCCCGGGGAAGGTGCTCCTCTACGGCTTAACTGCCACGCACGCCGGGCGGAGCTCTGGTACGGTCCGAACCGCGCGAAACGTCGCCACCGATCGTGTCCGGGGGAACGTGCTCTTCTTCGTCCACTCTCCTCTTCGCCCACGCTCTTCTTCGGCGCACGCCGGCCGTCTAACCGCTCCAGCGCCCGTCGTGCCGCTCGGCGAAACTACAATGCCCCCGAATATTTTTTATACCCGCGAAGCACTGAACCCGCGAAAGGTGAACCGCGAAGTAGCGAGGGTTCACCGTATGTATAAGACCAAGACCTACAAAAAAGTCTCTTGGAGCAATGAGCTAGGTTTTACAGGAAGTCGGCCATTTTGAATTTACTTAAAAGGGGCGGGTCACCACAATGGACTTTGTGTAGAAATTATTATTGGGGCCCGAGCAGCGACCGCGGCGAGGTCCCTATTGTTTATGTAGAAATTATTATTAGGGCCCGAGCAGCGACCGCTACGAGGTCCCCATTGTTTTTGTGGAAATTATTATTATTTTTATTATTTTTATTATTAGGGCCCGAGCAGTGACCGCTGCGAGGTCCCTATTGTTTTTCTAGAAATTGTTATTAGGGCCCAAGCTGCGACGGCTGCGAGGTCCCTACTGTTTTTGTAGAAAATATTATTACTTTTATTATTATTATTATTATTATTATTATTAGGGCCTGAGCAGCGACCGCTGCGAAGTCCCTATTGTTTTTGTAGAAGTTATTATTATTATTATTTTTCCGATTGTTCGATTGCATTTTTGTCCCCCGAAACATGCACAAAAATTCACCAAACTTGGCAGTCTCATCGGGCATGGCGAAAAATTTGATATTTTAACGTCTAATATGAACAGGAAGTGAGTTATGAATTTTTGAAAGTCCGACTTTTGCCCTTTTTTGCATGTTTACAGGGGTCATTCTTTTGCACCCTGATCCTAAAGGCTTCATCTGATTGCCTTAAAATTCTGTCTGTAGCATCTTAAGACCTGGGACAAACACTGGGACTAAAATTTTTTGTTTCCGAAATACTATATGACGGGGGCGGGGCTTCGAAGTTTTCACTTAAGATTTCCTTCGCCGCAATGGACAAAATGCTTAATAACTCTCTTGCACATGCTGCTAAAAATCCAAAACTTCACATGTACATAAAGAGTCGGTACCTGAAGACATCTATATGTTTATATTCAGTTATACACCTTGCGCCAATCAATATCATTTTTTACATTTTGACGTACTGCACGGTGCCCTTTTAACGAATCCGATTGAAAATTGGCTAGAAAAGACTCAAGACATTGATCTTACTCTATCCCTATTTTTGTGACTTTCCTTCGAAGGGCGTGGCTATTACGGTGCCGCAGAGTCTGATTATTCTCCGTGGCAACAAAAGTTCCTGCAAAATGATTCAGATGATCCATCTTCTCGAAATTTTTCACATTTGAGGATATTCAGGCCCTGAAGACGGCTGCCAACTTATTTTTGATCGCAGTGGTAGCGCCACCAACTGGTTAAAACAAATACAAATTATTTTCGTTGATGTTTTTCTCCGGGCAGGTTAACAAAATCTACCTTATATTTGCTCGGATGAGTGTTTAGGCCTTGAGGATGTCACAATACGAAAGTCTTTCGCCTTCTTCAGAGTGTCACATGATGGTGTCTTGTGGCCCGTCTTTATCAGCTGATGTTCCATGAGGGCGTGACTTACCTGTCACAAGAATGAAGGCAAGTCACGCCCCCCGCTGTCCGTTAACTCCGCCAAGATGCTGCTCCAGGTGGTAGAGAGGATGAAGGCTCCCTTGTCTCTGTTCATGGTTTTTATGCCTCGCTTGCAGATCTCAATGGCCTCTCTGATCCAGCGCTGTTGTTTGTTCTCTTCGGTGCCGATGACCCTGCCCTTCTCCCGGTCCATGATGTGGTTTTCCCTTTTGCAGTGGTCAGTGATTGCTGATTTGTAATGTTCATGTTGTGCTTGTTCTTTTACTGCTCTGATTTTTCATTTTTTTGACAGGTAAGTCACACCCTCATGGAACATCAGCTGATAAAGACGGGTCTCAAGACACCATCATGCGACACTCTGAAGAAGGCGAAAGACTCGCCGAAACATGTCAGGTAAAAAATTAACCTAAAACATAATTGTCTGCTTTTAATGAATCAGTCAAATATCAATAATAAGAAGACAAAATGAACCTAATACAAATAAACGAATGCTTAATAACTCCCCTGCACATGCTCCTAAAAATCCAAACCTTCACCTGTAAATAAAACGTCCCGACCTGAAGACATCTTATTGTTATTATTTTGTTATACACACAGCGCCGCCAAGTGGAATCAAAAATTTGTTTTTATTTAAATGTTCACATTATGCACGGTGCCCTTTTGACGAATCCGACTGAAAATTAGTCAGAAAAGACTCAAGACAATGATCTTACTCTCTGCCGAATTTTGTGACGTTTTGGCAAAAGGCGTGGCTATTACGGTGCTGAAAAGTCAGATTGTACTCTGTGGCAATAAAAGCTCCGGCAACATGACTCAGATGATCCTATCTTCTCGAAGTTGTACACATTTGAGGATACTTCAGCCCTGAAGACATCTACCAACTTATTTTTCATCGTAGTAGTAGCGCCACCAACTGGTAAAAGCTAATACAAGTTATTTTCTTGGATGTTTTTCTCCGTGCAACTCAACAAGGTCGCCCTCATATATGCTCGGATGACTGTTTCGGCCATGAGGATGTCACAATACGAAATTCGTCCTTTTTCTTGTAAAGTTGTGGGAGTGGCATTGCACTGTTCGGCAATAAAACAACGCTGATTATGAGGTTCTAAATATGAACGACAACTCGTGAAACTTTACACACACATCAGGCCGAGCTAATTTATCAATATTTTATACGTTAGTTGTGCAGCTTTTTTGAAATGGCTCGCCATGGCCCTCGAGAAATGTTAAAAAAAGCAGCCCTGGTTGAGTGTTTCACCTCGCTTTTTGTAAATTTTATGGAGTACAGTGAATCCTCGGTTATCGCGGTTAATGGCGGACAGAGACCACCCGCGAAAACTGAAAATCCGCGAAGTAGCGGCGCACCTTCAAAAATGCTTAAAAAAATATACAATATATATAATAAATATATATATATATATATATATATATATATATATACGGGGAGAGAGAGAGTGAAATTCATGTTACAACAAAAAAAACAAATTATTATTAAAACGTATTATTTTTTTATTCCCCAGCCATTCTTTTTGTATTTATTTAATTACTCCGACTTTTACCTGCTGGTACGCCGTCCGGTGTGCCCTGTGAAATGAAAGGTGGCATTCTTTATTTATTTATTTATTTATTCTTTTATACATTCATAACTGACAGCTTCGCGCTCCGCTCGTGCCCGGGCGGAAGAGGTGCTCCAATTCGGCTTAACTGTGACACACACCCGCCCTCCTCCCCCGGAGCTTCCATTCGGTTAAACTTAGGGGCCGCTTGGCACCGCCCGTGCCCGGGGAAGGTGCTCCTCTTCGGCTTACTGTGACGCGAGCATGCCCTCCTCCTCCGGAGCTTCCATTCGGTTAAACTTAGGGGCCGCTTGGAACCGCCCGTGCCCGGGGAAGGTGCTCCTCTACGGCTTAACTGCCACGCACGCCGGCCGGAGCTCTGGTACGGTCCGAACCGCGCGAAACGTCGCCACCGATCGTGTCCGGGGGAACGTGCTCTTCTTCGTCCACTCTCCTCTTCGCCCACGCTCTTCTTCGGCGCACGCCGGCCGTCTAACCGCTCCAGCGCCCCGTCGTGCCGCTCGGCGAAACTACAATGCCCCCGAATATTTTTTATACCCGCGAAGCACTGAACCCGCGAAAGGTGAACCGCGAAGTAGCGAGGGTTCACTGTATGTATAAGACCAAGACCTACAAAAAAGTCTCTTGGAGCAATGAGATAGGTTTTACAGGAAGTCGGCCATTTTGAATTTACTTAAAAAGGGGTGGGTCACCACAATGGACTTTGTGTAGAAATTATTATTGGGGCCCGAGCAGCGACCGCGGCGAGGTCCCTATTGTTTATGTAGAAATTATTATTAGGGCCTGAGCAGCGACCGCTACGAGGTCCCCATTGTTTTTGTGGAAATTATTATTATAATTATTATTAGGGCCCGAGCAGTGACCGCTGCGAGGTCCCTATTGTTATTAGGGCCCGAGCTGCGACGGCTGCGAGGTCCCTATTGTTTTTGTAGAAAATATTATTACTTTTATTATTATTATTATTATTAGGGCCTGAGCAGCGACCGCTGCGAAGTCCCTATTGTTTTTGTAGAAATTATTCTTATTATTATTTTTCCGATTGTTCGATCGCATTTTTGACCCCCGAAACATGCACAAAAATTCACCAAACTTGGCAGTCTCATCGGGCATGGCGAAAAATTTGATATTTTAACGTCTAATATGAACAGGAAGTGAGTTATGAATTTTTGAAAGTCCGACTTTTGCCCTTTTTTGCATGTTTACAGGGGTCATTCTTTTGCACCCTGATCCTAAAGGCTTCATCTGATTGCCTTAAAATTCTGTCTGTAGCATCTTAAGACCTGGGACAAACACTGGGGCTAAAATTTTTTGTTTCCGAAATACTATATGAACGGGGGCGGGGCTTCGAAGTTTTCACTTAAGATTTCCTTCGCCGCAATGGACAAAATGCTTAATAACTCTCCTGCACATGCAGCTAAAAATCCAAAACTTCACATGTACATAAAGAGTCGGTACCTGAAGACATCTATATGTTTATATTCAGTTATACACCTTGCGCCAATCAATATCATTTTTTACATTTTGACGTACTGCACGGTGCCCTTTTAATGAATCCGATTGAAAATTGGCTAGAAAAGACTCAAGACATTGATCTTACTCTATCCCTATTTTTGTGACTTTCCTTCGAAGGGCGTGGCTATTACGGTGCCGCAGAGTCTGATTAATCTCCGTGGCAACAAAAGTTCCTGCAAAATGATTCAGATGATCCATCTTCTCGAAATTTTTCACATTTGAGGATATTCAGGCCCTGAAGACGGCTGCCAACTTATTTTTGATCGCAGTGGTAGCGCCACCAACTGGTTAAAACAAATACAAATTATTTTCGTTTATGTTTTTCTCCGGGCAGGTTAACAAAATCTACCTTATATTTGCTCGGATGAGTGTTTAGGCCTTGAGGATGTCACAATACGAAAGTCTTTCGCCTTCTTCAGAGTGTCACATGATGGTGTCTTGTGACCCGTCTTTATCAGCTGATGTTCCATGAGGGCGTGACTTACCTGTCACAAGAATGAAGGCAAGTCACGCCCCCCGCTGTCCGTTCACTCTGCCAAGATGCTGCTCCAGGTGGTAGAGAGGATGAAGGCTCCCTTGTCTCTGTTCATGGTTTTTATGCCTCGCTTGCAGATCTCAATGGCCTCTCTGATCCAGCGCTGTTGTTTGTTCTCTTCGGTGCGGATGACCCTGCCCTTCTCCCGGTCCATGATGTGGTTTTCCCTTTTGCAGTGGTCAGTGATTGCTGATTTGTAATGTTCATGTTGTGCTTGTTCTTTTACTGCTCTGATTTTTAATTTTTTTGACAGGTAAGTCACACCCTCATGGAACATCAGCTGATAAAGACGGGTCTCAAGACACCATCATGCGACACTCTGAAGAAGGCGAAAGACTCGCCGAAACATGTCAGGTAAAAAATTAACCTAAAACATAATTGTCTGCTTTTAATGAATCAGTCAAATATCAATAATAAGAAGACAAAATGAACCTAATACAAATAAATGAATGCTTAATAACTCCCCTGCACATGCTCCTAAAAATCCAAACCTTCACCTGTAAATAAAACGTCCCGACCTGAAGACATCTTAATGTTATTATTTTGTTATACACACAGCGCCGCCAAGTGGAATCAAAAATGTGTTTTTATTTTAATTTTCACATACTGCACGGTGCCCTTTTGACGAATCCGACTGAAAATTAGTCAGAAAAGACTCAAGACAATGATCTTACTCTCTGCCGAATTTTGTGACGTTTTGGCAAAAGGCGTGGCTATTACGGTGCTGAAAAGTCAGATTGTACTCTGTGGCAACAAAAGCTCCGGCAACATGACTCAGATGATCCTATCTTCTCGAAGTTGTACACATTTGAGGATACTTCAGCCCTGAAGACATCTACCAACTTATTTTTCATCGTAGTAGTAGCGCCACCAACTGGTAAAAGCTAATACAAGTTATTTTCTTGGATGTTTTTCTCCGTGCAACTCAACAAGGTCGCCCTCATATATGCTCGGAGGACTGTTTCGGCCATGAGGATGTCACAATACGAAATTCATCCTTTTTCGTGAAAAGTTGTGGGAGTGGCATTGCACTGTTCGGCAATAAAACAACGCTGATTATGAGGTTCTAAATATGAACGACAACTCGTGAAACTTTACACACACATCAGGCCGAGCAAATTTATCAATATTTTATACGTTAGTTGTGCAGCTTTTTTGAAATGGCTCGCCATGGCCCTCGAGAAATGTTAAAAAAAAGCAGCTCTGGTTGAGTGTTTCACCTCGCTTTTTGTAAATTTTATGGAGTACAGTGAACCCTCGGTTATCGCGGTTAATGGGGACCGAGACCACCCGCGAAAACTGAAAATCCGCGAAGTAGCGGCGCACCTTCAAAAATGCTTAAAAAAAATATACAATATATATAATAAATATATATATATATATATATATATATATATATATATATATATATATATATATATATATATATATATACGGGGAGAGAGAGAGTGAAATTCATTTTATAACAAAAAAACCAAATTATTATTAAAACGTATTATTTTTTTATTCCCCAGCCATTCTTTTTGTATTTATTTAATTACTGTGAGGATCGCTCCCCAGCCGGGGCTGGGAAGCGGTGTGGGTGGATCCTTAAAGCGCAGACAAGGGAAAATTTGGTAGGAACAATATTTATTGTGGCCGGCAAAAAACAATTGGCAGGCGATAGGCAAGGAGGGTTGCTATCAATAATAATAGAGGGTCTATACTTACAGACGTCGGGAGACGTGAACGGAAAACGCTGGGGGAACAATCTTCCCCCAGGAAAAGCAAAACGAGTAACAAAAGGAGCTTGCAATGCTAGAAAACCGAAAACAAGAATGTCCTTCCTCCAAAGGGTAAGGTTAAATCCAATCATCGAAAAAACACAAAGCGAGCCGAAACGTAGCTGTAGAAATAAACAAGGTAACAACATACACGACAAATACACGGAGCAAAGTTGGCAAAGACTGTAGCAAGGCACAAGGCGAGAGCAAGTAGGTCAATAATCCGACACGCAGGTTTGCGTGTCGGAGGCTTAAATAGTCCGTAATCAAGGCATGATGGGTTGCAGCTGGGCCGTCTCGCGAACGCGTCCGCTCGTGGCCGCGTTGCCGAGCAACGCGCCGTCGACCACGCCCACTCGGCTGCAACACAAAGGCACGATCGTGACAGTACCCCCCCCTTAACGGACGCCCCTTGGCGTACTACCTGGTTTCGTTGGGTGGGCGTTGTGGTAATCTCGTAGTAGAGATGGACACATGATCCAGGAGCGAGGGATCCATTGCCGTTCTTCTGGGCCATAGCCCTCCCAGTCGACCAGGTACTGAGTCCCCCTTCCCCTGCGCCTGGAGTCCAAGATCTCCTTTACCGTGTAGACTGGGTCGCCGTCAATGATCCTAGGAGGCGGTGGCGGGGCGGCGGGCGGCACCAGCGGGCAGGTAGGGGCCGGCTTGATGAAAGACACGTGGAACACGGGGTGTATCTTCACGGTGGGGGGTAATTTGAGGCGGACCAAGACCGGGTTGATGATGGCTGCGACTTCGAACGGGCCCACGTAACGTGGCCCTAGCTTGCGGGATGATCCAGCCAGATTAAGGTCTCGTGTGGACAGCCATACCTTGTCGCCGATCTTGTAGCCCGGGGCTGGACGGCGGCGACGGTCAGCGATGCGCCGGTTCCGCTGCGTGGTGCGTGACAGGGCGGCCCGAGCCTCTTTCCATGCCCGGTGGGCTCGCTTTAGGTGCTGCTGGACCGAGGGTACCTCTTCAGAACCGGGTTGGGACGGAAACAGCGGAGGTTGGTACCCGTAGGCGGTCTGGAATGGTGATCGACCTGTGGCTGAGGAGATCAGAGTATTGTGAGCGTACTCGATCCATGGCAGATGATCGACCCAGGTGGCCGGCTGGTCCATGCAGACGCAGCGGAGCGCGGACTCAAGGTCCTGATTGGCGCGCTCCGATTGCCCGTTGGTCTGCGGGTGGTAGCCTGAGGAGAGACTGGATGTAGCCCCGAGGCACTGGCAGAATTTCTTCCATACCTGGGAGACGAACTGCGGGCCTCGGTCGGACACCAAGTCGTCCGGGATGCCATGGAGTCGAACCACGTGTTGGACCAGCAGGTTGGCTGTTTCAAGGGCTGTCGGGAGCTTGGGTAGCGCAACGAAATGGGCGGCCTTGGAGAAGCGGTCCACTATGGTCAAGACGACCGTTTGCCCGCGGGAAACGGGCAGGCCAGTGACAAAGTCCAGTGAAATGTTGGACCAGGGGCGCGCCGGAACGGGAAGCGGGTGCAGTAGGCCCGCCGGGGGCTGGTGCGATGCCTTGCTGGCAGCGCATTGTGAACAGGCTTGTATGTACGCCGTCACATCTCTTTTGAGCGACGGCCACCAAAAGCGTTGGGCGATCAGGCCCAGGGTGCGGCGTATGCCCGGGTGGCAGGCCAACTTGGAGGCATGGCCCCACTGGATTACCTTCGCCCGGTCTCGAGTCGGCACGAACAGGCGCCCGGGAGGACACTCCGTTGGCGCCCCACTTTCCTCCTGGGCTTCTCGGATTCGCCGCTCGATCTCCCATTGCAGGCCCCCCACCAAGCGATGACTGGGCACCACGCTCGCCGGCCCCTCTTCGTCTTCCCAGGCGTCGTGGATGCGTGACAGTGCGTCGGGTTTGGTGTTGCGTGCCCCCGGCCGGTAAGTCATGGTATAATTGAAGCGGCTGAGGATCAAGGCCCACCGCGCCAGCCGGGGGTTCAGTCTTTTCATGTGGCGGATGTATGACAGGTTCTTGTGGTCCGTAAAAATGATGAATGGCTCCTGGGTGCCCTCCAGCCAGTGCCGCCATTCCTGCAGGGCCAGGATCACGGCCAGGAGTTCTCGGTTGCCCACATCGTAGTTGGCCTCCGCTGGGGAGAGGCGGCGAGAGAAAAAGGCGCAGGGGTGCAGACGTTGGTCGACCGGGGACCGCTGCGACAGGACGGCCCCCACTCCCGAATCAGAGGCGTCCACCTCTACAACAAAAGGAAGATCGGTGTTAGGGTGGTGCAATACGGGAGGGTTTGTGAATGCCTTTTTTAAATCCGCGAACGCCCCCTCGGCTTCCCTGTCCCAGGCGAAACGAATCTTCGTCGAGGTGAGGCGAGTGAGCGGCAGCGCCCGGCGGCTATAGTCTTTGATGAAGCGGCGATAGAAATTCGCGAACCCTAGGAATCTCTGCAGCTGTTTGCGTGTAGTGGGCACCGGCCACTCCACGACGGCGCGCGTCTTGGCCGGGTCGGCCTTTAATTGCCCGTTTTCTACTATGAATCCTAGGAACGAAACCGAGGTTTTGTGGAATTCACATTTTTCTGCCTTAACGTATAATTTGTTTTCTAGGAGTCGTTGTAAAATGGATCGCACGTGGAGGTGGTGTTCTTTTAGGGACCGAGAGAAAATAAGGATATCGTCCAGGTAGACAAAACAACAAACATTGAGCATATCCCTGAGGACGTCATTAATGAGAGCTTGGAACACCGCGGGTGCATTTGATAACCCAAAGGGCATGACAAAGGTACTCAAAATGTCCCAGTGGGGTTTTAAACGCGGTCTTCCACTCATCCCCTTCTCTAATGCGGACCAGGTGGTACGCGCTGCGGAGGTCTAATTTTGAAAAGACTGTCGCGGATTGCAGAGGAGCGAAGGCCGAGTCCAGGAGGGGCAGTGGGTAGCGATTTTTAACAGTGATCGCGTTTAGTTCCTTGTAATCGACGCAGGGGCGGAGGGATTTATCTTTCTTTTCTACAAAGAAGAGCCCGGCTCCTACCGGAGACGTGGATGGTCGTATCAATCCCGCCGCGAGGGATTCCGTTATGTAATCCTTCATCGCCGCCTGCTCGGGTTGCGAGACCTTGTACAACCGTACCGACGGCAGGACGGGGTCGGGCACTAGGTCGATCGCGCAGTCGTATGGGCGGTGCGGCGGAAGTGATTTGGCTTTTTCTTTGCTAAAAACGGCGCGGAGGTCGTGGTAAACGCTAGGCACGTTTTCAAGCTCGATTTCTACCTCGGGGGCCGCCCGGGGCCGCACGCCCTCTCCGGCTGACCGTAGGCAGTGCGCGTAGCAAAAAGGGCTCCAATTCTGGAGGGAGAGCCGGCTCCAGTCGATGACCGGGTTGTGTGCGGTTAGCCATGGGATTCCCAATACGACTGGGGCGGACCTGGCGGGCATGACAAAAAACGAACGCCTTTCGATGTGGTTGCCTGACAACTTCAGCGTAAGAGGTTCGGTTAGCCGTCGGATGTCGGCCAGCACGCGACCATCGAGGTCATAAAGTTTCTCCGATTTGTGGAGCTCGGTGACCTCACAACCGAGTTGGGCCACTAAACCCGCGTCTATAAAGCAGTCATCGGCCCCGGAGTCAATCAGCGCGCAAACTTTAACACTCCCGTTAAGCCCTGTGATTTCTCCGTCCATCTCAAGTCTCTGGGTGGTCCCGGCACTGTCCTGTCCCTCCGCCGCGCTGGCGGGCTGTTCTTGCCGGGGACCTGGAGCCGCGGAGGTGCGCCCCGCGGACTCGCAGTGAGCGGGGCGACGAGGGGATGACTCTAGGCGGTCGGCCATCTCCGCGCACTCTGCTACTCTGTGTCCCTGTTGACCGCAGTAGAAGCACGCCCCTGTGCTGCGCCGGCGCTGCCTCTCTCGTAGGTCCGGACGGCGCGGAGGCGCCCCCCTGGGCTCGTCGACGGGCGGCCACCCGGGAGACCGAGTGTGAGGATGGGTCGAGCGGCGCTGCTCCCTCGCCTGCTCTCGAGGGTGCTCCCGCGACGCCAGGCGGCTGGCCCCCATCTGCATGGGCTCGTCGGCGGGCGCAGGTTCGGGTAACCGGAATCGTGGCGGCTCGGCGTGGCGCTGCTCCACCCCTCGCTCTCGACGACGCTCTCGAAGGCGGTTGTCCAGACGAATCGCCAGGGTGATCAGCTCCTCCAGCGTCTCGGCGTCGTCGCGGGCTGCCAGCTCGTCCTTGAGGGCCGGGTTCAGACCCCTCCGGAAAACGGACCTCAGGGCGCAGTCGTCGAATCCACTCTCCGCTGCTCGGGTGCGGAAGGTGATCGAGTACTCGGCAACTGACCGTGCCCCCTGGATACAGTCCAGTAATTCCGCTCCGGCCTCCTTCCCGCGGATCGGGTGGTGGAACACTCGCTGGAACTCGTTCAGAAAGGCGGGGAACGAGGAGCTGATCTCGGGACGCGTGTTGCTCACGGCCATGGCCCATGCACTCGCTTGACCAGTCAGGAGGCTCATCATAAATGCTACTTTTGAGCTGTCTAGCGCATAGGTTCGGGGCTGCTGGTCAAAAATCAGCCTACAATGATGAATAAATGGGCCGCAAAGGCCAGGCTCTCCGCCGTAGCGGTCGGGATGAGCCAGGTTAGGCTCCTTAACCGGGTAACCTGGGGGCGGAGCCCCGGAAGGGGGATCGACCGGGTTGGGAACCGGCGAGGCAGGGTGAACTGGGGTACTCAGTCGGGCCCCTAGGCTCATGAGTTGCTGGACCAGTTGGCCGACCGCGACGCGCAGGGTCGCGAGCTCGGTCGCCTGTTGGCCCACTAGGCGTCCTTGGCTGGTCAAGGCATGAAAAATTTTCTCCTTGTCTGCAGAATCCATGGTCGGATTATTCTGTGAGGATCGCTCCCCAGCCGGGGCTGGGAAGCGGTGTGGGTGGATCCTTAAAGCGCAGACAAGGGAAAATTTGGTAGGAACAATATTTATTGTGGCCGGCAAAAAACAATTGGCAGGCGATAGGCAAGGAGGGTTGCTATCAATAATAATAGAGGGTCTATACTTACAGACGTCGGGAGACGTGAACGGGAAACGCTGGGGGAACAATCTTCCCCCAGGAAAAGCAAAACGAGTAACAAAAGGAGCTTGCAATGCAAGAAAACCGAAAACAAGAATGTCCTTCCTCCAAAGGGTAAGGTTAAATCCAATCATCGAAAAAACACAAAGCGAGCCGAAACGTAGCTGTAGAAATAAACAAGGTAACAACATACACGACAAATACACGGAGCAAAGTTGGCAAAGACTGTAGCAAGGCACAAGGCGAGAGCAAGTAGGTCAATAATCCGACACGCAGGTTTGCGTGTCGGAGGCTTAAATAGTCCGTAATCAAGGCATGATGGGTTGCAGCTGGGCCGTCTCGCGAACGCGTCCGCTCGTGGCCGCGTTGCCGAGCAACGCGCCGTCGACCACGCCCACTCGGCTGCAACACAAAGGCACGATCGTGACAATTACTCCGACTTTTACCTGCTGGTACGCCGTCCGGTGTTCCCTGTGAAATGAAAGGTGGCATTCTTTATTTATTTATTTATTTATTCATTTATTCATTCATAACTGACAGCTTCGCGCTCCGTTCGTGCCCGGGCGGAAGAGGTGTTCCAATTCGGCTTAACTGTGACACACGCCCGCCCTCCTCCCCCGGAGCTTCCATTCGGTTAAACTTAGGGGCCGCTTGGCACCGCCCGTGCCCGGGGAAGGTGCTCCTCTTCGGCTTACTGTGACGCGAGCATGCCCGCCTCCTCCGGAGCTTCCATTCGGTTAAACTTAGGGGCCGCTTGGAACCGCCCGTGCCCGGCGAAGGTGCTCCTCTTCGGCTTACTGTGACGCGAGCATGCCCTCCTCCTCCGGAGCTTCCATTTGGTTAAACTTAGGGGCCGCTTGGAACCGCCCGTGCCCGGGGAAGGTGCTCCTCTTCGGCTTACTGTGACGCGAGCATGCCCTCCTCCTCCAGAGCTTCCATTCGGTTAAACTTAGGGGCCGCTTGGCACCGCCCGTGCCCGGGGACGGTGCTCCTCTACGGCTTAACTGCCACGCACGCCGGCCGGAGCCCTGGTACGGTCCGAACCGCGTGAAACGTCGCCACCGATCGTGTCCGGGGGAACGTGCTCTTCTTCGTCCACTCTCCTCTTCGCCCACGCTCTTCTTCGGCGCACGCCGGCCGTCTAACCGCTCCAGCGCCCGTCGTGCCGCTCGGCGAAACTACAATGCCCCCGAATATTTTTTATACCCGCGAAGCACTGAACCCGCGAAAGGTGAACCGCGAAGTAGCGAGGGTTCACTGTATGTATAAGACCAAGACCTACAAAAAAGTCTCTTGGAGCAATGAGCTAGGTTTTACAGGAAGTCGGCCATTTTGAATTTACTTAAAAGGGGCGGGTCACCACAATGGACTTTGTGTAGAAATTATTATTGGGGCCCGAGCAGCGACCGCGGCGAGGTCCCTATTGTTTATGTAGAAATTATTATTAGGGCCCGAGCAGCAACCGCTACGAGGTCCCCATTGTTTTTGTGGAAATTATTATTATTATTATTATTAGGGCCCGAGCAGTGACCGCTGCGAGGTCCCTATCGTTTTTCTAGAAATTGTTATTAGGGCCCGAGCTGCGACGGCTGCGAGGTCCCTAATGTTTTTGTAGAAAATATTATTACTTTTATTATTATTATTATTATTATTATTAGGGCCTGAGCAGCGACCGCTGCGAAGTCGCTATTGTTTTTGTTGAAATTATTATTATTATTATTTTTCCGATTGTTCGATCGCATTTTTGACCCCCGAAACATGCACAAAAACTCACCAAACTTGGCAGTCTCATCGGGCATGGCGAAAAATTTGATATTTTAACGTCTAATATGAACAGGAAGTGAGTTATGAATTTTTGAAAGTCCGACTTTTGCCCTTTTTTGCATGTTTACAGGGGTCATTCTTTTGCACCCTGATCCTAAAGGCTTCATCTGATTGCCTTAAAATTCTGTCTGTAGCATCTTAAGACCTGGGACAAACACTGGGGCTAAAATCTTTTGTTTCCGAAATACTATATGACGGGGGCGGGGCTTCAAAGTTTTCACTTAAGATTTCCTTCGCCGCAATGGACAAAATGCTTAATAACTCTCATGCACATGCTGCTAAAAATCCAAAACTTCACATGTACATAAAGAGTCGGTACCTGAAGACATCTATATGTTTATATTCTGTTATACACCTTGCGCCAATCAATATCATTTTTTACATTTTGACGTACTGCACGGTGCCCTTTTAACGAATCCGATTGAAAATTGGCTAGAAAAGACTCAAGACATTGATCTTACGCTATCCCTATTTTTGTGACTTTCCTTCGAAGGGCGTGGCTATTGCGGTGCCGCAGAGTCTGATTATTCTCCGTGGCAACAAAAGTTCCTGCAAAATGATTCAGATGATCCATCTTCTCGAAATTTTTCACATTTGAGGATATTCAGGCCCTGAAGACGGCTGCCAACTTATTTTTGATCGCAGTGGTAGCGCCACCAACTGGTTAAAACAAATACAAATTATTTTCGTTGATGTTTTTCTCCGGGCAGGTTCACAAAATCTACCTTATATTTGCTCGGATGAGTGTTTAGGCCTTGAGGATGTCACAATACGAAAGTCTTTCGCCTTCTTCAGAGTGTCACATGATGGTGTATTGTGACCCGTCTTTATCAGCTGATGTTCAATGAGGGCGTGACTTACCTGTCACAAGAATGAAGGCAAGTCACACCCCCCGCTGTCCGTTCACTCCGCCAAGATGCTGCTCCAGGTGGTCGAGAGGATAAAGGCTCCCTTGTCTCTGTTCATGGTTTTTATGCCTCGCTTGCAGATCTCAATGGCCTCTCTGATCCAGCGCTGTTGTTTGTTCTCTTCGGTGCGGATGACCCTGCCCTTCTCCCGGTCCATGATGTGGTTTTCCCTTTTGCAGTGGTCAGTGATTGCTGATTTGTAATGTTCATGTTGTGCTTATTCTTTTACTGCTCTGATTTTTAATTTTTTTGACAGGTAAGTCACACCCTCATGGAACATCAGCTGATAAAGACGGGTCTCAAGACACCATCATGCGACACTCTGAAGAAGGCGAAAGACTCGCCGAAACATGTCAGGTAAAAAATTTACCTAAAACATAATTGTCTGCTTTTAATGAATCAGTCAAATATCAATAATAAGAAGACAAAATGAACCTAATACAAATAAATGAATGCTTAATAACTCCCCTGCACATGCTCCTAAAAATCCAAACCTTCACCTGTAAATAAAATGTCCCGACCTGAAGACATCTTAATGTTATTATTTTGTTATACACACAGCGCCGCCAAGTGGAATAAAAAATTTGTTTTTATTTTAATTTTCACGAACTGCACGGTGCCCTTTTGACGAATCCGACTGAAAATTAGTCAGAAAAGACTCAAGACAATGATCTTACTCTCTGCCGAGTTTGTGACGTTTTGGCAAAAGGCGTGGCTATTACGGTGCTGAAAAGTCCGATTGTACTTTGTGGCAACAAAAGCTCCGGCAACATGACTCAGATGATCCTATCTTCTCGAAGTTGTACACATTTGAGGATACTTCAGCCCTGAAGACATCTACCAACTTATTTTTCATCGTAGTAGTAGCGCCACCAACTGGTAAAAGCTAATACAAGTTATTTTCTTGGATGTTTTTCTCCGTGCAACTCAACAAGGTCGCCCTCATATATGCTCGGAGGACTGTTTCGGCCATGAGGATGTCACAATACGAAATTCATCCTTTTTCGTGAAAAGTTGTGGGAGTGGCATTGCACGGTTCGGCAATAAAACAACGCTGATTATGAGGTTCTAAATATGAACGACAACTCGTGAAACTTGACACACACATCAGGCAGAGCAAATTTATCAATATTTTATACGTTAGTTGTGCAGCTTTTTTGAAATGGCTCGCCATGGCCCTCGAGAAATGTTCAAAAAAGCAGCCCTGGTTGAGTGTTTCACCTCGCTTTTTGTAAATTTTATGGAGTACAGTGAACCCTCGGTTATCGCGGTTAATGGGGACCGAGACCACCCGCGAAAACTGAAAATCCGCGAAGTAGCGGCGCACCTTCAAAAATGCTTAAAAGAATATACAATATATATAATAAATATATAAATATTTATATTTATATATATATATATATATATACGGGGAGAGAGAGAGAGAGAGAGAGTGAAATTCATGTTATAACAAAAAAACCAAATTATTATTAAAACGTATTATTTTTTTATTCCCCAGCCATTCTTTTTGTATTTATTTAATTACTCCGACTTTAACCTGATGGTACGCCGTCCGGTGTGCCCTGTGAAAAAAAGGTGGCATTCTTTATTTATTTATTCTTTCATAACGGACAGCCTCGCGCTCCGCTCGTGCCCGGGCGGAAGAGGTGCTCCAATTCGGCTTAACTGTGACACACGCCCGACCTCCTCCCCCGGAACTTCCATTCGGTTAAACTTAGGGGCCGCTTGGCACCGCCCGTGCCCGGGGAAGGTGCTCCTCTTCGGCTTACTGTGACGCGAGCATGCCCTCCTCCTCCGGAGCTTCCATTCAGTTAAACGTAGGGGCCGCTTGGAACCGCCCGTGCCCGGGGAAGGTGCTCCTCTTCGGCTTACTGTGACGCGAGCATGCCCTCCTCCTCCGGAGCTTCCATTCGGTTAAACTTAGGGGCCGCTTGGAACCGCCCGTGCCCGGGGAAGGTGCTCCTCTTCGGCTTACTGTGACGCGAGCATGCCCTCCTCCTCCGGAGCTTCCATTTGGTTAAACTTAGGGGTCGCTTGGCACCGCCCGTGCCCGGGGAAGTGTTAAAGAAATTTAAGTTTGTATGTTCATCTGTTAGTTTTGTTGTTTAGTTTGTCATCTTAGCAAGTTTCAAACTATAACTAATCTTACAGGCCCCCTTTGTTGCACATGCATTCGTATCTTTCTGGCCTCTAATTAAACTTTCGACAGCTACGGGTGCCAGGTACGGCCTCATCGCGAATGTGACTCCCCAACGCCAGAACCCTTTTCTGTAAACACCTCCCTTGGGGTGTTGATGACCCCTTTAACCCTTCGTAGATAATGTTGGGGCCCGAGGCCTCTTAAGGCTGTAACTTATGCATTTAGGGAGGTCCAACACAAGGCTTGGTATTTCTAAAGCAACAATATCGTCATGGCCATAAAATAAGTTCAACATGTTAAGCCTTGTGAAAATACACTACACAGGTCAAATGAAGTTCAGAGTGAACATGCTCCCTTTTGCTGTTAGAATAAGCAGAAGTATGAACAAAAGGTGTCTTGTAAGCTGAAACCGTTAGAATAGGCAGGAAGAGGGTGGGCAAGTGGGATGGAGTCAAATGTCAAGTTTTCCATTCTGTATGTATTGCATATTCAAATTGCTTATGCTGATGCAAATAAAAACCATGTGTGCAGTCGAACACGCTGGCTTCGCCTCGGAGTTCGAGGGCTGCCCAGCGCGGAAATGACAGACAATCTTGGCTGGTTGATTCATTTGTTCAGGCTTGTTTTGATAGAAACATCCTTAACATTACTTGGTCCTTCGAATGCCGGATGAAAACGTGTGATCTGCGGTGGACGATTGACGACGACTGAAAACGGCGCCATCGTGAAAAGTCCTCTCTTCCAGGAGGCCGGTCCTCGGCCATCCTCCACCGGAGAGAACACAGACTTCATCCATGAACCGCGAGTGTCTCGACCAGCGGAGAGATTGTCACAGGTCAGTGGTTGTATACAACAGATAGTAAAAAACTTTTTGGGGTTTTTGAAGGATAGTAGGGTTTCAGGGAGTTCCTTTACCCGAAGAGATAGTACATCTTAGCTTAGCTATTTTCTGGAAGAAATACAGATTTAACTTTGCTATTTTGGAAGACTTGTTGGAAGACTCGGACAGTACAGAATTAACTGTTGTTTATTCTGGAAGGCAGATTAAGGCATTCCTTGTCTGGTAGAGAGTACAAGTGTAGTTGATTATATCTGCTCGGATAGTACAGAATTAACTGTTGTTTTTTCTGGAAGACAGATTTAGGGGTCCTTATTTCTGGTAGAGTACAGATGTAATTATTACTATATTTGGAAGTGATAGTACAACGTTTGTTATTTATAGAAGACGAAAATAGTTTATCTATTTTCACAGACACAGAACTGATCAATCTGTGAGTGTGTATGTGTATTGTATGAATGTCCAACGTTTGAGAAATCTAAAACTGACCGAGGGTTGTGAGTAAAAACACCCAGGAATACCCGCTCCAAATTGGGAGTAGAAGCTTGGTATTCAACCCAAAGTCAGGCAATTTGAATTTTTCTCAACACTGAGGAACCATAACTAGACACCATAACAATTAAGACTGTCAGAAATGGCGGCAGAATTGATGAAGGAAGTTAACTGTCAACTTTCCGAATTTGAAATAAAGGAAAAATGTAGGTTAGTTGAAATTGAAAAATATTGATTAGCTTCTCGTTTGTAGCTGTTCAATGTTGAGAACTGTGTGTGTTGTTTTGTGGGCCCGTGTATATGTCTGAGTCTGACTATGTGTGTGTGTGAGAACAAAGAAGAGAAAGGGTGGGGGTTGAGTCAGTGAGCTGGAGTGTGTGCGATTGGGGATTACTAATACCACTTGGTATTTTATCCCATGTAATACAGTAGGATTATAAACAGCAGACTGTTGTGGATGTAATAGACAAGAAATCTCCACCTGAAAAAGTTGAAGTGAGAATTGCCACAACAGGAAAATTGAGTTGCTGTCCTACTGATGAGAAACCAGTTTTTAGAACACCCTAGGTGTTGACAAACTGGTCCAATTTTCTAAAATTGGGGTATTGGGTAGTATAGTAAAGTCCAGGGAAACTTTGCAGTGTAGAGATTGGAAGTTAATAAGAAAAGAAAAGGAATGTGTAAAGAAAGAAAAAGAATGTGTAGAAAAGGGAAAGGAACAATTAATGTTCCATAGAAAGGATTGATGAAGTCCAAATGATAGGGCAAGTGAGAAAGGTGTCATAGGCAGATTTGCAAGTGGAAAACTGTATAGAGTAACAGAATTAGAACCTATGTGGTTGAGGGATGTAAGACACTGAGTTGGTTGCATGAATTGAAAGAGAGAAGTAGGTGTTATGAAAGATGGAATGAAGGTTTTGAAAGTGAACATGAGGAATCTTTGCAAAAGCATAGGTGTTTCCTGATTTTGAATTTTAAGTGGTGTCAAACCTGAGGTGCGGGGGCAGAATTTGGTTCTCTAACTGAGAGGCAAGGTAGGTTGAGAAGGAAAAGCGTAAGTGAAATAGGATGAGCGGAAAGTTAAGAGGGGGTTGGAGATGACTGAGAGGTAAAGTAGGTTGGGCAGATGCCAGAAGGAAAGCGTAAGTGAATTGGAACGAGCGGAAAGTTTAGGGGGAAGGAGCTGTTGCCATTGGCTTGAGATTGCTCGTAAATTGGCAGGGAGGAGTGGCCAGTAAACTGGAGCCTTTGGTAGGGGGCGTAACCCCTGGCAGCTTGGTTGCCTGGGGACCGCGTGATTGGCGTATGAACAGTGAGGCCCCCCCCCTCCCTTCTTTTTCTGCTGTGAGCGTCTAGGATAGGCTTGCACACGAGGGCGGCCAAGGAGAAGACGAGTAATTTACATAATGAATGAAGGGTTTGAGAACTTGTTTTAAGGAAGTGTACGATTGGGAAAATGAATGACTAGGCCGGGACCCCAGTGGGGCTTCGGACTGCGAGTTGATGTCCAAACCTCTGGATTCCCCCTCTGACAGTGACAACAGTGAGGACATTGAGGAAGATATTAAACATATGTTTGACCTCGAGAATTACTTAATGCGTCATCAAACTGAACCGATGAGATGCAGCTGTTAAAAAAGGAAGTCACATATTTAGGCCGCATTTTGACTGAAAAGGGGCGCATTTTTGGTGACAAGCAAAAAGAAGGCGTTGCCCGAGCCCTAAAACCAATAACAAAGAAGTAAATGATGTCCCTTATAGGTGTACGCAATTATTGCCAGGCATGGATTGCAAAGTACTTAGAAATCACACGACTATTGCTGGACATCATTTATGACAAGCCAATGACATTTGAGGAAAAAAAAAATGTTTGAACACTTGAGGTTGACAAGCTTTTGAACTTGTCAAGTGTGAACTCATTGATTAAGATGTATTAGCACTACCAAATTACTATGAGCCATTTGAGCAAACAGTGACTGCAAAAAATGGTTTCATGACCTTGAGTGGCTGCAGACGCGCAGGGCTCATGAAATCACTTGCATATTAGTCACAACAATTGGATCAAGCAGCCTTCACCCACCACATTCACATTGCACGGCGACCTAATTGTCACATTACACTGATAAGGTGCGCTCAGCCCAGCGTCACTTTTTCCCGCACCAGTAGAAGGCACACCACACGACTGTGGAAGCCGAGTCCAAATTACCACCAAACAGCGACCTGACCTCTTGGACACCTTTCTCCCGACTGGAGAGACAGTTTTTTGACGGCCGCAAAGGGGTGGGAATTTTTTTTTTAACAAAGCATTTTGTTTCAAGGGATATTAAAATCTGTATGTGCAGGACAAGCAGCAGAAACTTCTGTGCTGATCCAGAATTGTAAGATGTTTTCTAAAAAACATTTTACAATTTGGACTGACTGCCAAGATATATGTTTATGTGTTCTGTCGACATTGGGCAAACGGCGTTTTAAAAAATCACAAAAGATGAAAGAAAAGTTGTGCATAAAGCACGTCTAAATAAGTATTTGTAAATGCAAAATTTTCTGAACAGAAAATGAAACGATTACAATTGAATACTGCCTCGCTGACAATGCAGCAAGGGGTAATGCACACACACACACACACACACACGCAGCAAATCAACTTGACAATTTGATCTCACGCCAGGGAAAAATACACCACTAATTGAATGCACACATTGGGAGAAAAAAGGTGCAAACATTGCTGAGGAGTAGAGGAGTAACATGAGTGACACATGTGTGTCAACAGGGGGAAGTATGATATGAAATTGTTCCCACATATAGACTTTTCAACAAAAAACTTTTTTTTAGACAAAGTGTTAGTTGTTTGGGTTGCAATATTGTTTGGTTATAATTAATGTGTTTTCAAAATGGATTACGTTGTTTCCAACAACACATGATGATGTTAAAACAGTTGGAAAAAGTGTTGTGTAATCGAATTATCCTGACATTTGGAATTTCAAGAGTGATTTAAAGTGAAAATGATGCATTTTGTGAATAATGTTTGTAACAAGTGGGACAGTTGTTGCAAAATTGACTCAAAGCGTCATTTTGCATACAGTCTGCAGGACTTGTGGAACGCACGAATGGAACTGACTTATCAAGACAAAGAAAAAAAAAAGAGACAATGGCCAGACTGTGTTTCAATCACAGCAATGAGGATAGTGCCAGCCGAAGGAAGGACACTATCCCCTTTTTATCCTATATGGCCTCACACATAGACTCTCAGGTTCATCAGAACCACCAGCGACTGGCACATCTGTCCCAGTCCACATGAAAGACATGTTTGACCACAATTACTGGCCAGTGTGTTTTGATCCACAGATAAACCACGTCCATGTGGGAGACCAACTCTTCCTCAAGGTGCTGAAACGACCTCGTTGGGACAGTGAACGCTGGGACGGCCCTCATCAGGTGATTGCAGTGACCCCGACGGCAGCAAAGGTCGAGGGGCGTGGCGGCTGGAACCATCAGTCGCAGTGCAAGCTTCTCCGGTCCCTGCTGAAGGCTGAGCGACGCAAGTCCCTTGGAGAGGATCTCCACCACGTACACTCCAATGTACCAACAAAAGACCACAGTTGGAAAGAGGGTTTTCCGTGGCAAACACACCCCTCTCGGAAGGATGGAGCAAGCCGCCGAACAGCAACTGGGCACTGCCCTGTCGACCAGATGCATCATCTACTTCCTTGCAGGGCTGTGCCTGGTCAGCGCACAACCTCGAGACCAGGACAACGTCAAACGCAGACGAGTTGCACAGGCGCAGACTGCTGACTATACGCACATCAAATAAAACCTGCAGCCTCTGAAAAAACGCTCAAGGTCACTGATTCATGTAACTTGCATCACAGAAAAGAGTTGCAGTTGTGAATGTTTGATGTTCCGGGTTTATTTTGTACATACATGTATTGGACCAAAAACTGCATTAGCTTTGCTTTATTATCTTTTAATTGTTATTATTTTTTTGGGCTTCTCGTTCGGGGCATGGGTTTCTACCCTTTTCTCCAAGAATTTTTGAGTTTTTGGGTAGTTTTTCTCCCCCCTCAAGCGACAGCCTTTGATGATGAGATTTGAAACTTGATAAACAGGAGGGATATGTTAAAGAAATTTAAGTTTGTATGTTCATCTGTTAGTTTTGTTGTTTAGTTTGTCATCTTAGCAAGTTTCAAACTATAACTAATCTTACAGGCCCCCTTTGTTGCACATGCATTCGTATCTTTCTGGCCTCTAATTAAACTTTCGACAGCTACGGGTGCCAGGTACGGCCTCCTCGCGAATGTGACTCCCCAACGCCAGAACCCTTTTCTGTAAACACCTCCCTTGGGGTGTTGATGACCTCTTTAACCCTTCGTAGATAATGTTGGGGCCCGAGGCCTCTTAAGGCTGTAACTTCTGCATTTAGGGAGGTCCAACACAAGGCTTGGTATTTCTAAAGCAACAATATCGTCATGGCCATAAAATAAGTTCAACACGTTAAGCCTTGTGAAAATACACTAGACAGGTCAAATGAAGTTCAGAGTGAACTTTTGCTGTTAGAATAAGCAGAAGTATGAACAAAAGGTGTCTTGTAAGCTGAAACCGTTAGAATAGGCAGGAAGAGGGTGGGCAAGTGGGATGGAGTCAAATGTCAAGTTTTCCATTCTGTATGTATTGCATATTCAAATTGCTTATGCTGATGCAAATAAAAACCATGTGTGCAGTCGAACACGCTGGCTTCGCCTCGGAGTTCGAGGGCTGCCCCGCGCGTAAATGACAGACAATCTTGGCTGGTTGATTCATTTGTTCAGGCTTGTTTTGATAGAAACATCCTTAACAGGAAGGTGCTCCTCTACGGCTTAACTGCCACGCACGCCGGCCGGAGCTCTGGTACGGTCCGAACCGCGCGAAACGTCGCCACCGATCGTGTCCGGGGGAACGTGCTCTTCTTCGTCCACTCTCCTCTTCGCCCACGCTCTTCTTCGGCGCACGCCGGCCGCCTAACCGCTCCAGCGCCCTGTCGTGCCGCTCGGCGAAACTACAATGCCCCCGAATATTTTTTAGACCCGCGAAGCACTGAACCCACGAAAGGTGAACCGCGAAGTAGCGAGGGTTCACTGTATGTATAAGACCAAGACCTACAAAAAAGTCTCTTGGAGCAATGAGCTAGGTTTTACAGGAAGTCGGCCACTTTGAATTTACTTAAAAGGGGGCGGGTCACCACAATGGACTTTGTGTAGAAATTATTATTGGGGCCCGAGCAGCGACCGCGGCAAGGTCCCTATTGTTTTTGTAGAAATTATTATTAGGGCCCGAGCAGCGACCGCTACGAGGTCCCCATTGTTTTTGTCGAAATCATTATTATTTTTATTATTATTATTAGGGCCCGAGCAGTGGCCGCTGCGATGTCCCTATTGTTTTTCTAGAAATTGTTATTAGGGCCCGAGCTGCGACGGCGGCGAGGTCCCTATTGTTTTTGTAGAAATTATTATTAGGGCCCGAGCAGCGACCGCTACGAGGTCGCCATTAACCGCGATAACCGAGGGTTCACTGTATTACTCTTACTCGATCTTGGCGCCGCTTTTGACACTTGATCATAACATATTATTAAAACGCCTTGAAACTTTTGTTGGCATTTCAGGTTCAGCGCTTTCTTGGATTAATTCGTATCTGTCGGAGACGACGCACCGTGTAATTCATGGCAATGCGTCTTCTGATCTTTGTAAGATCACACGCGGAGTTCCGCAGGGATTGGTACTAGATGCTACCGCTTGGTGATATTATACGGAAATATCACATTAGTTTTCATTGTTATGCTGATGATACGCAATTATACATGCCGTTGGATATAACGAATCCGTGTGATTGCTATAAATTAGAGGCATGCCTTGCCGAAATTAAACTATGAATGTCTTTCAATATTTTGCGTCTTAACTCAGATAAAACCGAGATGCTGATCATTGGACCAGCGCGTCATCTGTACCTTTTTCAAAGACACCACTATGAGTATCGATAAATTGCCCAAAAGGATTCAACAAAAAATCTCGGTCTTATATTTGACACAACTATGTCGTTTCAAATGCACATTAAAAATATTACTAGAACTGCATTTGTTCATCTGCGTAACATTGCTAAAATTCGCCCAATTCTATCAACTTGTGATGCAAAAATCTTAATCCATGCGTTTGTTACGTCTCGCCTCGACTATTGTAACGTTTTGCTCTCGGGTCTCCCCATGTCTAGTATTAAAAGTTAGTTCAAAATGCAGCAGCTAGACTCTTGACTAGAACGAGAAAGTTTGATCATATTACCCCGATACTTGCCAATTTGAATTGGCTTCCGGTCCACTTGAGATGTGATTTTAAAGTTCTGCTACTTGCCTATAAAATATTGCATGGCTTAGCACCTTCCTATCTCGTTGACCTCGTGGTACCATATGTTCCGTCCCGAAACCTTCGCTCACAAAATGCTGGTCTTTTAGTGATCCCGCGAGCCAAAAAGAAGTCCACAGGTTCTAGAGCGTTCTCTATTCGGGCACCAATGCTTTGGAATGTACTACCCTCAGGTATTAGAGGCGCCACCTCAGTAGAAATGTTCAAAACACTATTAAAGACGCATTTATACTCTTGTGCATTTAGTTGAACTATTTGTTGGCCTGTTTACTGCCGCTTTTTCTCTTATCTTCTCTTTTCTGCCCCCTTTTCCCCGGCTGGGGGATTAGGTGACGGTGACCCACTAGGAAGTTTAAGGCATTGACAAACTGGGCATGCACCTGTTCCAGTGATGTCGTCTTCCTGCAGCGCGACATTTATCTATATACTTTAGCATCTAATTTAATTATTTGTTGGCCTGTTTACTGCCGCTTCTCCTCTTTTCTGCCCCCTCTTCCCCTGCTTGGGAATTAGGTGATGGTGACCTGCTATGAAGATTACGGCACTGACCAACCGGGGAGGGACCTGCTCTGCCAAAGTCGTCTTCATGCAGCACCTCTTCTGATTTCCCTATATTTCAGCACTTCGTTGAACTACTTGTTGGCCTGTTTACTATTTCTGTTCTTTTTTTTCTGTTCCCAATTCCACAGCTTGGGAATTAGGTGATGGTGATTCACTTGGAAGTGGCTGTTCTGAATTTACCCCAAACTGACTATTTCAAGATCAAAGGCTCAACCTCGGATATGCTGCCATGGCGATTACGGTCCTGGATGAGGACCCACTCCACTAAAGTCATCTTCCTGCAGCACTTCATTTAATTGACTCTCACATTATCTCATCTAACATTGTATAGCATCATTGTATGTGTCAAATGTTGCCCACTTGGCATCCAAAGCAGCCTGGTCATCCTGGAAGGGGGTTTCCCCCCCATCTGTGGTCCCTTCTCAAGTTTTCTCACTTTTCCCCCAATGGGGTTTTGAGTTTTTCCTTGCCCTCCTGGGGGTTAAGATCAGTGGATGTTGATTGTGGTTATGTAAAGCCCTTTGAGACTGTCTGTGATTAAGGGCTATACACATAAAATTGACTTGACTCGACTTGGACCAGAATAGAAGTGGATGAGGGAAAAAGGGAGGGGCGGTGTTGACTGATATTGTGCAGATGGAAGTAGGCTGACCGGGTTGTGTTATTATGCTTATGGAAAGATAGAGTGCTGTCAAGGATGACACCCAGACTCTTGACCTGAGGGGATGGGAAAACAATGGAGGGGCCAACAGGAATGGGAAAACTGCCAACTTTGGATTGTATTGATTTTGTACTGAAAAGAATAACTTCTGTTTTGTCGCTGTTAAGCCTCATGAAATTATTAGAAAACCAGTCATTGATTTCAGATAGACAGGAGGTGACGGAGGTGGGAGGGAGTGATATGCTGGGTTTGCAGGAGAACTAGAGCTGGGTGTCATCCGCGAAGCAATGGAAAGCGATATTGAATTTTCGGAAAATTCTGCCAAGGGGAAGGAGGTATATGATAAATAATAGGGGGGCCAGGACCGAGCCTTGGGGCAAACCTGAGGTGACTGGGAGGGACTTTGATGAGAAATATTTAAGCTGGATGAACTGAGTGCGGTCTTTGAAGTATGAATGGAACCAGTTGAGGGCGGTGTGGGTGATGCCGATGGAAGAAAGTCTTTTGAGAAGGATGGTGTGTGAGATGGTGTCAAAGGCCGCAGTCAGGTTAAGAAGGATGACAATGGAGAATGAATCTGAGTCAGCTGCAATGAGGAGAGCAGAGGTGACCTTGAGTAGAGTTGATTCAGTGCTGTGAAGTGCACGGAAACCGGACTGAAAGGGTTATTGCAGGTGAGATGAGAGTGGAGTTGAGTGGCGACTACATTATCTAGGACTTTTGAAATGAATGGTAGGTAGGAAATAGGGCGGAGGTTCAGGAAATAGTACTGAGCGGCTTTTTCTTAATCTCATGAGAAAATGTACTCGGGCAAGCACAGTCGAAAAGAGTCGTGCGTTATCTCAGCCCAGCCTCACATTCTTCCCCCGGCACGGGTCTACGTCCAAGGGAAGGTCCTCTCCAGATTAATCATTGTCTGGATGGTTGATTCCCAGCTGGTCCCCAAGACTGGTATTCCACGGCTGGCCTTCTCCGGCGGGCAGTCTCTCCGTCTCTCCTGCTGGTATTCCCCTGTAATCTTGTCAGTGTGCATGTATGTGTGCTCCAAAATCAAATTATGTCTTTCAGAATGTGTTTTTGCAATGGCGTCCCCTTGAACCCTCCAATCAATCAATCAAATTTTATTTATAAGAGCACTTTTCATACATAAAATGCGGCTCAAAGTGCTGTACAATAAAAACATCCAAATTACAACGAAAAACTAAAACCCATTCCACCCACTCAACATAAACACAAGACACATCCACATACACGCCTGAACTCGCACACACACAGAACACTCGCATTCACACAACTTAATAAACCATCTTAGTAGAAAGACAGGGTAAGGCACAGAGAAACCATATGAGAAAATGTACCCAGGGTAGGTCATCCGCGCTGAGAGGGATGACGGCTCACGCCCACAGGGAGCTGCGCCAACACACAGACCCCTAGCCCAGACTGACCGGGGTAGACCCTACACATAGTGCAGAGGGCCCCGGTCCGCCGGGCCTAAGGAGCCTCCGGGATGAAGCCCCCTGTGAGAAGGCCAGCCACACCTCCCAGCGCGGAGGCCCCCCTTGAGGAAACACTGGAGCTAAAATATATAAAAGAAAATGATAATGCTAAACAAAAAAGAAGCTAAAAATTAAAGGACAATAATATAAAAAGACGAAGCTAAAATATATAAGAAAAATTATGATACTAAAAGACAGAGAAGAAGCTAAAAATTAAAAGACAATAATATAAAACGACGGAGCTAAAATATATAAGAAAAATGATGATACTAAAAGACAAAGAAGCTAAAAAAAATTAAAGACAATGATAATATATAAAATGACAATCCTGAATTAAAAGACTAAGATAAATTATTTAAAAGCCAAACAAAAAAGGTGAGTCTTGAGCAGGGGTGGGCAATTATTTTTTCCATGGGGCCACATAAGAAACATAAAATATTGTGGAGGGCCGGGCCAAAAGGCTGAACTCAATTCTGTATAATATTAATTGTATTTCTTTTTTAAAAAGCAGTAAATAGCACTGTTTTGACAAGCTGGCATTAAAGTTAAGCAATGAAACTAAATACCAAATAAACTGAAAAAATGAGGTTGCCTTACAAAAATGTATTCATTCAAATTTCTCAACACAATGGTAGACAAAATATTAACATTTTTTACTATTTGTGACTCATATTAGTAAACATATTCTGTCACATTCACTTCAAAACACATTTTGAGTTCCATATACTGTTGGATAGTTGTGTAAAGGTTCTGAGCATTTTAAAGACATCACAATATTGTCTTTTTGCACCAAACATTAAGCAAGATACAACATATTGACTGTCACTGAACTGTGATTTTGAGAAAAAGTGTCCCAGTTCATTGTTATCTGGTGCCGTTTTTATATTTCTCTGCATGTTTCGTCTGGTAGTGCCGACTCAAATTGTAGTCCTTCAACACGGCGATCTGCTCCCCGCAAACTAAACACACAGCTTTACCTCTAACTTCAGTAAATAAATACTTCGCTGTCCAATTTTTGTTGAAAATTCTACATTCGGCATCTACCTTTCTTTTTGTAGCCTGAGCGGACATTTTTGAGGGCGAACGTTGTCTTGTTGTGATTCAATCGCGCGCATGTCTTGATAAACGCATTACGTCATTATGTGCGACGCACATTGTGCGGGAATAAAAAAAAAAAACAATTTCAGAATAAAAGCAGTGCAGCTTTCGCCCATGAATGAGGTGAAATTAAAAAGTATGTTTATTTTGAAATTTCCAATTAACCTTACACTCGCGGTCAGAGTCAACCAAAGGTATGTGGCCCGGGCCATACAATGCCCAGGTCTGTCATACGGGCCAGTCAGTGCCACCCGGCCCAGGTCTGGTCTTGAGCCTCCTTTTAAAAATATCAACAGTCTCTGCGGACCTGATGTCCTCCGGCAGGCTATTCCATAGACGAGGACCAGAATGGCTGAATGCAGCCTCGCCATGTGTTCCAGTCCTCACCCGAGGAATAATTAACAGGCCGGTGCCAGAGGACCTCAGGGTCCGCGAGGATGGCCCAAGACCGTTAAGGCATTTAAAAACTAATTGAAGAACCTTAAAATCAATCCTGAAACACACGGGGAGCCAATGCAGCGATTTTAAAACTAAATCCAGTGCCCAATTTGGTATGTTTGCATCTCTATGTCCTATGTGGAGAATGTGCTTTGTCATATTTGTCCATGAAGTGCTGTCTGGCTTGTCATCAGTTTGTAATGTGCAGACTGAATATGTATGATGTGAATGTGAGTGTAGGTCATGAAAATACTATGTTCACACATTTATAAACTAAGTAATATAACTTTAGCATGTGAAAATAATATCATAAATCAGTAAAGACCATGACTACAATCAGTCATTCCTATGCGTAGTAGAATTAGAATTAGAATTAGAAATCCCTTTATTGTCATTGTACTCAAGTGTGCAACGAGATTAGAAGGCTCCCCTCTCCAGTGCAATACAACAATAAGACAGACAAATATATAAATTAGATTAATAAATAAGAGAGTGCAATGGAATTTAGTACAGAATAGGGTATATAAAAACACATCACGATGCTGTTCTGCAAGGTAAGGGTGTTCTCGTGTGTGTGTGAGAGTTCAGAATGGAGATGGCTCTCGGAAAGCAACTGTTTCTCAGTCTATTGGTCCTCGATTTGATGCATCTGTAGCGCCTGCCAGAGGGCAACAGGTCGAACAGGTGTGAGTTTGGGTGGGTATTGTCTTTGACGATGTTGAGAGCCCTTCTGAGGCACCGGGCGGTGTAGATGTCCGACAGTGAGGGGAGAGGGCAGCCAATAATCCTTTGAGCTGTTTTGACTGTCCTCTGGAGCCTCACTCTGTCCGCCTCAGTGCAGCCGCTGTACCAGGTGGAGACACAGTACGTCAACAGGCTCTCAATGGACGAGTGGTAGAAGGCTAGCAGCAGCTTCCTGTCCAGGTTGAATTTCCTGAGGACTCTCAGGAAGTGCAGACGCTGGTGGACCTTCTTTACCACTGCTGTGGTGTTGTGAGTCCAAGAAAGGTCGTCGGAGATCTGTACTCCCAGGAACTTGAACGTGTGGACCCTCTCCACACACACGCCTTCGATGCAGAGGGGGGGCGGCACCGTCTTGTTCCTCCTGAAGTCGACGACAATCTCCTTTGTTTTTGCAGTGTTAAGGTGCAGTCTGTTGTCCTTGCACCAAGCTGTCAGTCTCTTTACCTCCTCTCTGTAGGCTGTCTCGTCACCTTCCGAGATCAGACCGACCACTGTCGCGTCGTCAGCAAACTTGACGATGGTGTTGTTGCCGTGGGCCGGGCTGCAGTCGTAGGTGTAGAGGGCGTATAGGAGAGGGCTCAGCACGCATCCTTGAGGGGAACCGGTGCTCAGCATGCAGGTGGAGGACGTGTAGGGGCCGAGCAACACAGTCTGGGGTCTGTTGGTCAGAAAGTCCTTAATCCAGATGCGTGTGAGGGCAGGGAGGCCGAGAATGTCAAGTTTGGCGACGAGGATGTCTGGGATGATTGTGTTGAATGCCAAGCTGTAGTCCACAAAGAGCATCCTTGCATAGCTCTGCTGTTGTTCCAGGTGGCCCAGCACAACATGCAGAGCAGTGTTGATGGCGTCCTCAGTGGATCTGTTAGCCCAGTATGCAAACTGGTAGGGGTCCAGAGTGGGAGGAAGGCAGTCCCTGATGTGCTGGAGAACCAGCCTCTCGAAGCACTTCATGATGACTGGTGTGAGAGCAACAGGACGGTAGTCATTCAGGTGGACGGCTGGTGACTTTTTGGGGACAGGAATAATGGTGGAAGTTTTCAAGCAGGAGGGGATGACTGCTTGAGCCAGGGAGCGGTTGAAGATCCTGCAGAATACATGTGACAGTTGGTGGGCACATGTTTTGAGGACCTTGCCTGGTATTCCGTCGGGTCCAGTAGCTTTCCTGGGGTTAACAGCCAGGAGCGCGCGCCTCACATCGTGTTCCTCTACGGTGAGTGGGGGGGAGTTGGAGCATGAAGTGCGGGGGTGTGACGGTTGGGGCGAGTCAAAGCGAGCAAAGAAGCAGTTAAGCTCCTCTGCCAGCGATGCACTCGGGTCTGCAGAGGTCGTGCTGCTGCCACGGAAGTTGGTGATGCTCCGTAGACCCTGCCACACCTCCCGTGGTCTGTTACTGGCAAGGTGGGCCTCCAGCCTCCCCTTGTAGGTTGCCTAGGCTAGCTTGATGCCTTTGCTCAGGTCAGCACGAGCCACCCTGTACTGGGCTTTGTCGCCTGACCTGAAGGCAGCGTCACGGGCCTTGAGGAGAGAGCGAACCCTGCTGGACATCCAGGGCTTCGCATTTGGGAAGGTCCGTATAGTCCTGTGTAGGGACACAGTTTCCATGCAGAACTTGATGTAGTCCACTACACAATGTGTGTAGACATCAAGGTCCTGATGATCAAAGAGGCCCCAGTTTGTGTCTTGAAAGCAGTCCTGTAATTCACTCATGGCGCCGTCACGCCAGGTTTTCACAGTCTTTGTGGTGGGCCTGAATCTGCGCCTGAGAGGGGTGTATGCAGGTGCGAGCTGCAAGGACAGGTGGTCTGACTGGCCGAGGGGGGCGAGTGGGAGGGCCCTGTATGCGTGCTTGATGTTCGAGTACACATGGTCGAGAGTGTTGTCTCCCCTCGTTGGGCACTTGACATGCTGGTGATACTCTGGGAGTACAGTCTTTAAATTGGCCTTATTAAAGTCTCCCGCTACTACGTGAACGCCATCAGGGTGGGCCCGCTGATGTTTATTGATGACGCACGCGAGTAGCGAGAGCGCCGTGCTAGTGCTAGCGTCGGGAGGGATGTAAACAGCTGTGACAATCACGACCGTTAGCTCCCTCGGGAGAAAATAAGGCCGGCATTTAACGGACATGAACTCGATGTCGGGGGAAGAGTGCTTCTCGACGATCGTGCTATCGCCGCACCAGTTCTCATGCACGTAAACACAGAGCCACCCCGCCCCTTCTCTTACCGGTGTCCCTTGTCCGATCCGCGCGATGTAGCGAGCGCCCGGCCAGCTGGATGCTAGCATCGGGGACGTCTGCGTGCAGCCAGGATTCCGTGACGACGATCACACTGCTGTCTCGCACATAGCGGTTTCCCAGGATTTGTAATCCCAGGTCGTCGATTTTGTGGACCACGGATCTGGCGTTGGTGAGGTACAGACTCGGCAGTGGTTGCCTATGGGGCTGCCGTCGCAGCCGTTGCAAGACACCGGACCTGCAGCCCCGCTTCTGCTTCCTCTCTCTGCGTCGCCTGCGCTGCCTCCCGGTCCCGATGACAAGCCACGGTGAGCCGGGCAGCCTCGCCAGTTCGTCCGGAATTTTGCGATCATAGCATATTCAGTAAATATAAACCTGCTAAATTAAATAATTGACATTCTGTCCCATAAATGTTTAAAATGCCGGTAATTGCCATACAATCCTTCAAGGGTCGACGAGCGATGTTCGGGAGGAGGAGCAGTGGTGGTGGTGCGTTTCCCTCGGGCATGTGTCGGTAAATCCAGCGGAGTTCAGCGGCAGTGGATTGAAGTTGTCCTGACACAGGTTGATGACATGACAGGAACAGGCAGAAGTGCGAGAAGCAGACTGGCCTGCGGGTCCACATGGCAGACAGGTGCTAACTTTGATAGGTAAGCTAAACTTTAGCCACAGTAGACGCGTCAGCGACTATGCAATCGGTGGGTGGCATTCATGAGAATCGGGATCGCTCAACATACAGATAATAATAAATAAAATCACTGTAACTGGAGGGATTGTAAACTGCTAAAGCAGGTACAACAAGCGGATCCAAAAAATTTCTGAGAGTTACCGGTGAGCAGTGGCAGCCAAACGTGCCAGCGTCCACTCAACCGGGAGTTGATTCAATATTCACAATATTTTATTATTTTGTCGTACAGTTGTTTAAAAATGGCTCGCTATCGCCCCCTAGAAAAAAAAAACAACAAAAAAAAACAGCCCCATATCTCTGTTTCACCAAACTGAAAATTTGATGAAGTGTGTACAAAGCCAAGACCTAATAAAAAGTCTCATGGAGCCGTATGCTAAATTGAACAGGAAGTCGGCCATTCTAAATTTATCAGAATCCGAAATCCTTTTATTGTCATTGTACAGTGTGCAACAAGATTAGGGAGCTCCCCTCTCCAGTGCAATACAACAATAATTTAATCAAATATATAAATTAGATAAATAAGAGAATAAATATTGTGATGGAAAATAGTATGAAATTGGAGAAATACAACACAATACGTCGCTGTTCAGCAAGGTAAGGGTGGTCGTGTGTGTGTGCATGTGTGTGAGAGTTCAGAATGGTGATGGCTCTCGGAAAGAAAATGTTTTTCAGTCTATTAGTCTTTGATTTGATGCACCTGTAGTGCCTGCCAACAAATTTACTTCAAACATTGACGAGGCTTTGAAAACAAAAGCTGCTCTAACTTTAACTACAAGCAAATTCCTCTTGAAGATTCCTCACGTTATTTCTCGGAAATATTTCACATTTCCAACGTGCCAGTACCCCAACGTTGTCCGGGTGGCGAGGGCCCTTTATAGCTGCTCGCAGCTCTAGTTTTTAATTAATTTTTTTAAATCAATGGTGATGACAGTGAAATATGTCTTGTCTGGTATCATGATAGCTGGAGGATATTTTGTCATGATATTTTAGTCAGGCCTGATAACAGTGATGTATGCTGATTTAAGGCTACTTTTATTTTGAAATGCCGTATCACATTTTGGTGGGACCGCATTTGATGGACAACTGGGGTTGTCTAGTGTCCCCCAAAATGGGTCTGATATCACGATAGCTCGAGGGTATTTTGAAATGATTATTTTAAAATCAGTGTTGATGACAATGAAATGTGCATATTTCAGGTGGGTTTTTTTTTATTGTGAAATTACACATCAGATTTTGATGGGACCATTTTTGATGAACAGCTGGGGTCGTCTAGTGTCCAACAAAACTAGTCTGGTATTACGACAGCTCCAGCTCTTTTATTTTAAAATGCCTCCTTACATTTTGATGGGACTACTTTTGGTGGAAAGCTGTGTTGTCTTGTGTCCTCCAAACCTGGTTTGGTATTACCATAGCTAGAGGATATTTTTTAATGAAATTTTAAAGTCAGGCATGATGACAGTGAAATGTGCAGATTTCAGGCAACTTTTAGTTTGAAATTACAAATTAGATTTCGATGGGACCACTTTTTATGGACAGCTGGGGTAGTCTCGTGTCCCACAAAACTGGTCTGGTATCACGATAGCTCGAGCTATTTTTTTTTTAACTCAGTGGTGATGACCGTGAAATAAGCGAATTTCAGGCTACTTTTATTTTGAAGTGCCACATCACATTTTGATGTGACCACTTTTGGTGGACAGCTGGTGTGGTCTAGTATCCCCAATCCTGGTTTGGTATCACGATAGTTTGAGGATATTTTTTAAAGATTTTTCTTTTAAATCAGTGTTGATCACAGTGCATATTTCAGGTGATTTTTTTATTTTTAAATGCCACATCAAATTTTGAAGTGACCACTTTTTGTGGACAACTGGGGTGGTCTGGTGTCCCGCAGAACTTGTCTGGTATCACGATAGCTTGAGGATTTTGTAATGATTTTAATTTTTTTAATCATTGGTGACGACAGACAAATAAGCAAATTTTCACGCTTTTATTTTTAAATATCCCATCAGATTTTGATGGGACCACATTTGTTTTTACGGTTCCGTCACCACGCGAGTGGCTACCTGCGAAAGCAGCACGGCTCACTATTTGAGCCTTTTTCGCGTATTTTTCCCTTTACCCAGTTTTATTTATTTTACCTCATCGCAGCAATGGACATCCAAATTGCGGTGGTTTTATTGCTGCTGGGGGCTGTTTTTTGCGTGATCGTGTCCGGAGATGTCACTGGGAGCTACGGATCAATCGTTTACACAAGAGATCAGCTGTTAGCACTTCGTGCTAACCCCGTGCCGACTCCCGGAGCGAGACCCGATATCCCCCACGAGTTGAGGAGGAAGAGACGGGGGATGTCGCGCGGGGGCGAAACGCCAGGCAAAGAGGAGGCGTGACCACCCCGTCCTCCTGTCCGTTTTTATGGGAAATGTTAGATACCTTCCCAAGAAAATGGACGAGCTAACAGCGCTAACGCGGCACAAGAGGAACTTCCAATGAGCTAGCTTGCTGATGTTCACGGATTCATGGCTAACAGACCTAACGCCGGACACCGTCGTGGAATTTGACGGCTTCCAAATACTACTTGCGGACAGGACACTGGAAAGCGGTAAGAGGAAAGAGGAGGGCTGGCTGTGTTTGTTAATGATAGATAGTGTAACCCTAGGCACATCACAGCTAAGGAGCAACTTTCCAGTCGGGACAATGAGCTGCTAGCTGTTAGCATGCGTCCATACTTGACAAGCATCGCGATTTAACAAGGACGTGCACGTAACAGGTGCGTGAGTAAACTGCTTAAAACTTTGATCGTCATTCAGCTGACCTACAAATTGAGACGCTACAGTCAGTTTGACGTTTTTGTTTGCTTGATTGTGGATTGACATGGAGGAACAAGACAGTGGAAAGCGGACATTAAAAATGACGGAGAAAAGCTGTAGAAGATCACAAGCCTAAACGGATGCAGGCACGCAGGTGCAAATTTGCTCAATTGACCTCCATGCAACGTCAAATTGAACAATTGATGGAGGATGATGCAAATGTTGACGCTGTAAAAAACTGAGCTTCGTGTTTGCTTTAGCGGCATGGAGCAAGAATTTGTGGACCTCAATTCCGGTGTGCAAAATTTAAAGACTGAAGAGGATTTTGCCGATGACCAAAATAACTGGTTTGATCCAAAAAATGTAATTAATGGAAATGTGAGCAATGGAAGAAGGACGTTTTGAAACGTGCAGAGGAAGGATGCAATAAACAAATATCACCTGATGATAGTAGATCTGCATCAACTAACTACACCCATAGAAGTAGAAGTAAAGAATCTAACAGACAGAAGCTCACTTCTGTCAACGTCTTCAATTAAATTAAAGGCTCAAATGGAACGAGCATGTTTAAAGGCAAAGGCTGCTGATTTACAACAAAGGTTGGCACTTGAGCAAGAAGAAGCTGCAATTAAGGCAAAGAAGGAAATGCATGCAATGCAAACGGCACTCCCTGAGTCTGATGCTAAATTGGATGTCTTGAGAAGATATGAAAATACCCAGGAGGATGGTATCCACATTCCTGATGAGTGTGTTACAATTTAAACAAGGAAAAACATTCAATTACCATCACAGCCTATCAGAGCAACAAGCAGTGTTGACCTGAAATGCTCCCACTTCGACTATTCCAATGGCTAGATTTCCACATCAGACAGAAAGTAGAGAACAACAGGGACATGTGCTTGATGGCCTTTGCCAAGCAATCTCACAGCAAGCCAGTGTCGCAGAATACTTAGCAAAGAGTCAAAAAGCATCGCTACTTCCCGAACTTTCCATTCCTACGTTTAAAGGCGACCCTCTGCATTATAAAACCTGTATAGGTGCCATTGAACATGGGATTGAAGGCCGTACAAGTGATAACCGTGATCATCTTCAATTTTAGCTGCAGTATACTAGTGAACAACCACATGAGTTGGTGAAGAGCTGCATCCATATGGAACCTCTGACAGGATATACCAAAGCAAAACAAATCTTGAAGGAGTTTTATGGTGATGACTTCATGATAGCAGAAGCATATTTAAAGGAAGCCATGGATTGGCCAACAATCAAGTCTGAAGATGGTGTTGCACTTCAGTCTTTCACATTATTCCTTATGGGCTGTTTGAACATAATGGCAGATGTTAATTACATGGAGGACTTGGACAACATGGCTAATATAAAGGCATTGGCAAACAAACTTCCATACAGACTTATAGAATCTTGGAGAAAATTTGCCTGCAATCTCCAAGAAAGAACAAATAGAAGAGTGAAGTTTAAGGATTTTGTTGACTTTGTTGACAAGCACGAAAGATTCTATAAAACAGAAAACAAAATCACAGAAACACCAAAATCAAAGAAAGTCTTCACAACAGTCATTGTGCCCGCCAAGATGGAAAACAACAAAACCACCACGCCAAAGGCAGAACCTGTTTCAGTGGATGCTATTGCCAAACCATGTGCTAATTGTAATGGAGAGCAACAGTCTCACAATTTGTAAGGAATTTAGGAGAAAGCATCACAAGGATAAGATTGACTTCTTGAGGAGCAAGGGTCTGTGTTTTGCATGTTTGATGCACGGTCGCATTAGCAGTTGCTGGAAACAAAAGCTTAAATGTCAAGAATGCTCTAGACTGCATCCTACAGCACTACACATTGTCCATAAACTTCTGCAAAGAAACAGCCTAAGACGATTGTGAATAGCAGTACCTATTAAGCGCCCTCGTACAAACAACAGAAACCTGGGGTGTCACTGGGGCCTGTAAATAGGACTGCATCCTTTCAATAATTCCGGGATGGGTCAAGGCACAAAAAGGAACCAAGACAGTGACGACTTACTGTCCGGTTTAAAAATGCCCTGACGCCTTTTTTAGACTGAAATAACTTACTAAAGTTTTCGTTTTGTGCCATTCAGAATGGGAGAGGGAGCCAGGAGGCGAAACAGCCGTCTTGCCAGTTCAATCCCGCACACCCTCTGACTCTCACCCTCCGTTCTGCCTTTTTATTGAAACTAACTCATCAATAACTAATCACCAGAAGACAGAAAAGCATCAACAACTAATCACCAAGAGACAGAAAACATCAATAACTCACGGTATAAAGGTCAGTTTAACTAAAGCATCAATAACTAATCACCAGGGACTCCAGCAGGCAGAAAATCATAACCCAAGGTCAGTTTAACTAAACACATCTTCAGGATACGGTGTCTGTGTGTGTGTGTGTTAAAATAACAAGTAAGTGTCTCTGTGTGTGTTCAACATTAATGAGTGTATAAAAACATGATTATGAATACACAAACTGATTACCTATCCTCAGCCCATCTTACATTTCCCCCCTGTTGTGGATTTAAAAATCATGTCCTTACGGCTTTAAGACAGATCATCATAATGAAATCATACAACAGTGTGATCATCAGTGGAGGAGCGAAAACCTCACATTAGGGAAAAATTCCCCTCCTCCCTTCCGGCGTAGAATGAGATCCTCATAATTTGATGACCATCAGGGAATAAAACTTGTCCCTGGGGTGACTTGGTGGAGGCCCTTGCCTCGTTGTAGGAGAGGACAGCCGTCCTTACCTCCCGGATCTTCGTGTATGGTGTGTGTGTGTGTGTGCACGTGTGTGGACAGGGGCAAGAAGTCCATGTGTTTTTACGTTTTAGTGTCCAGTTTGAGTTCGTCATTCTCAACATTAATCAGGTTGTAACGGTACATTTGGGCAACAAACCTACGATTAACCATCATCTTTGTCATAAAAATAATGCAACATGAACAGACTAAACATAACAAAATGAAAACTATAATTATCCCTATATATTGTTTTTTTAAATTCTTCATAGTGGTCATAACATCAATTGTTTCATTTTTATTAAAAATTTAAATGCAGTAATGTACTCCAATCAAGGCTGATATTCCTTTGTTATGTACGTCATTAATTTCCAAACAATATCTAATCTTTTTGTTCTGTGGCTTCAACATATTTATCATCTCATCAATATTAGCACCACAGAGTACTGAGTTTCGAGATCCTCACAATAGTCGTTCTCAAAATGATATTTTTTTTTTATCAATTTAGCTTTGTTAAGGTAAGATATTTTATTGACAATCTAACATTAATATGCAAAGAACATGTACATTAGTACGAAATGTAAAAAAAAATTGTGGTGGGGGGGGGTGCGAATTGTTTTCTTCTTGGTAGGGGGGGCATGACAGGAAATAATTGAGAACCACTGGTCTAGTCACACACCAGCTCGGGTTCATTCCCTACCAGAGAAATGACATTCCATGTCCCCAGAGCTAGGCGCTTTATGTTGCCGGGGATTGGACTGCCTTTGACTGCCTCCTAGCTCAAAGGAAACCCAAATTCTTTGGTCCCGCCCACTGGTAGTGAGCCGAAGCCCTTGTATTAAATAATAAATAAATACATAAAATAAAAAAATTAATAAATTTAAAAAACGGACCGATCCACTGCTTGGGTTAGTTTGACCCACCTTGAGATCCGTTCCCACTCAGTGACAGTGTCTACAAGCCACTGCCACCAGGACGTCCAGGCAGTGACAAAAAACGTGATCAAATTACATTGCTCATCATAAGGTGTTTGTGAGACGCTCTTTGTATGTTTCCTCAATTAAGACCTGTTTTCCATTGGTGTATTTGAAAAAAGTGGTGAACCTGTTAAATTCACTACAAAACGTTAAGAAGATGAAAGTAATGTTTGAAGGAATATTATTTTTCTATCGACATGCCGGCGGGCGGGCACAGATAGAGAGTGATAAAGCAGCACCACCCGCGCGGGGCGTGCTGACGAAAAGGCAAGCGCTCCTCCTCTCATCGCGTCCTTATTAAGACAGAAAAAAGACGCTGTTGAATTTGACCTATTCGCAGTTCGAGCAGGTGCTTAACGCTGGAGAATATCACCACTTCGAAGTTCGAACTGCTGTTGAAACGGAGAGGTAAGTGTTTTTCGTTTGTTTTTATTCAAAACATGCCTCGAGTGCATTTGTTCATGGTTAGAGATAGTTGTGTGGAAAACACTATACAAAGTAGCACCATGGATGTGGGCCTACAACACTGGCCTAGCAAACATGTGCTCCTACATCGACATAATTGACGAGCTCCAGTTAAGCATTGAATAATTATAAAACGTCATGGTGCTTTTACTCATTTAAAGAACTAAACCGACGCGTATTTTCATCCGGTGGTCAGGTTTGCATTGAATGTGAGCACGAGGGACGCTAGCTTGTTGCGTTAGCTTTGCGGAGCTAACAGCTTGCACTTTTGTTATAGAACAACAGAATGCAAGTACCATGATAATTTCTGTCATTAATTTTTGTGTAAGACACGATGTTCACTGGTTAATTACATGATTCTTAAAGCAAAGGTTACTGTGAATGCAATTTTGGTAAGATTTTTGTAGTCACACTGCATAAATCTGTCTGTCTGTTGTTTAAACTTCAATATAAACTATTATGGTTGAAATCGTTAATTGGGATGGAGGGATTGATATTTTTTTAATTTATAATTTATTTTTCTTACACTGATATTGTTAAAACTCCATTTAGCCTATAGTATTAATAATTCTCAACACAAAACTGTCTTTTTTCTTTATAGAATAAACAATGCCTTCCCTGAGATGCAGGAAGTCCCCAAAGCAGGATACTATTGAACATGCAGTCAAGGGTCTGGACAAGACTGCAGAGTTAGAAGCGAAGTATATAAACTCATTTAAAGGTATGATGTTAACGCTTTTGCTAAGATATATTATTGTTTTCTGATAACCAAGCTGACATCGTTTTTTAAGTGGTTATTTTACATTAAGAGTGTCTTGACCTTTTCTTTTGTCAGTTTCAAGTTATTTCAGTGAGCGTGAAACCTGATGGTAGGAGTTCTATCTAAATTAAGGCTGTACTTGATGACGCCCTCCGGCATTTTTATACCACAATAGACCGGTGAACAAGTCCGATATTGATAGTCTAGTGTAAAGCACGTTATACGTCACAGAGATCACGTGACGCGATCCAATATGACTGTGTATACAGTGTATGTCATTGTTATGAAACTAAATAATCTTAAAGTTTTTTTTTTACGTAACCAGGTGCCATTGACATTTGTACTTTCAGTCCTAATACATACTGGCTAATGCAATGCTGGAAAATGAATTTTGGCTGGTCTGTTCCTTTAAAATCATAAAGAAGGGCTCTGCTCTATCCCTCACAAGAAGCAATGTTTCAAACCACCCTACATTAGTATAGTGGCCCAAATGAATATGATGACTCCTTATTTGTGTGCTTAAAAATATGACGAAGCTATCTTGATTTCCCTGTTAACTAGGTCGAGGAGTATTTACCAAGGCCCCTTTCAGGAAAGACGACTTTATTCTTTATTATGGAGTACAGAGGAAAATTGATAGATTCTGATAAATCTCAACGCAGGAAGATGGATGGAAGAGGCACTGTCTTTTTGTTTGACTTCCGCCGGCAAGAAAAAACTTGGAGGTGAGGCAAAGATTGAGATGTTATCTTATTTTTGTTTTTATTTAAAAAAATAAACACATACTCATCCCATAAGTGTTAGGGGAAAAATCATTCTCTCAGCAAAAATGTATACCGTATTTTCGCACCCAAAAGACGCGCCGTGTCAAAGGGCGCAACACCTGTTGAGGCCGCTATTTCTGTCTTTGTAACATATACTGGACGCACCGCCTGACAAGACGATAGCACAGCTGCTGTTAGCATAGCATGAACTTGGCAGAGCTGCCCACACTGACACAGCCAATAGCAGCCTACTATGCCCCAATAACATGAGCAATCACCCCATTGTTGCAGCAGACGCCAAGTCTCTATTGACAATAGCTGACAATGGCTCAGGCCAATATTAGGTGCATTGGCAATAGCCTACAAAGCAACGTCAGGGGAGGGACTTGGCTGCTCACCACACACAAAAAATAAAAAACTCATCATACAAGCAAACAATGAAACATAGAAATAAGATTAACACAAACATGTATCTCTCATGCCATCAATATACCCAAAAAAAATGAAAATAATACAAAAGCCACTCAGCCTTAGCTAATTCAAGCAATGCATTCTGGGAGCAGAGACCCACAATCCCATAGCTGTTTAGAGAGATTTGCATGGCTGTTTAAAGAGATGTGCTGTTATGCTTTGGACTTTTTGTCTGTTGTCTAAACCTGGGACGTTTCTTGCTTGCAATAACATAAATGATAAGACAGACTAAAACATTGTGGACAGCTGCCCTTTGTCCAGCTTTTTCCAACACCATCACCCAAACATTATAGTCAGATGGTGTATTTGTCACGGTCGATTGTAAGCATGGACAACTCACTCTTTGCCCAGCAGGGTGTGCTAACATGCACTTCCAACAGCTCGTTGATGACAAGGGCTGATGGACGTGAGTGGTACTTTGTCCATTTAATGGACGCATCGACTGACAGGGCGCTTTGTTTGCTTATGACTGCGAAAATACGGTGATTACTTTTATTCATGCGTTGAATCTGTACAAATGAAAATATAGACCATGAAGTCTCAAAGACAAGCTGTTAATAGGGTCTGATTCCAATAGAAATTTCTTGTATGATTTGATTTAGAAGATTTAAAAATTGTGGATTTCCTATTTTTATGTTTTGTGTACACAAGATTGTCTCAAAGATTAATTTCTGACATTGATTGAATAATTGTTTTGTTTTTTTAAAATCTATTTTAAGTGTTGATGCCGCTCAAGAAGATGGCAGTCTGGGAAGACTGGTTAATGATGACCACATGCACCCCAACTGTAAAATGAAGAAGAAGACAACAGAGGACAGACCACACCTCTGTCTGTTTGCGCTCCGAGACATTGATGTTGGCGAAGAAATAACTTAAGACTATGGACCAGCTGGCCTTGGAGAACACAGGTTTGTAAGATGCATCTTTAAGTACAATAACAGAGCCCACTTGTGGTGTTCTGGTGATGTAGTTTCCAATTAGTTTGGCAATCTAATAAATGTATGTTGAGGTTTCTATGGAAGTTGAACATGCTGACTGACTGGGGGAGTTCTCCATTGTCCACTATCTGTAATTCAAATTTGTGGGTCTGAGTCAAAGTTTGGCTCTTCAGGAACAACGAACTGGTCAGGGAGTGACAGTATTACAAAGTTCTGCGTTACTCTTTTCTGGGCGGTGGCCCTGTTAGGCCATCATATGCCATATTGCAAATATCCCCATTGTGGGACTAATTAAGGACATCTTTATGTTGTGGTTTCCCTACCAGAACCAGCACCAACCCTGTATATTCATGATATAAAACACTGTTTCAATTTGATATTTAGCCTTTCTATACTGTAAAAATAGAAGACCCCAGGCTTTCCTGCGCTCCCTTGCCCAATTGGTGGTGTTCAGGAGACAACCTGGGACTGAAATATCAGTCACAACCAGTGTTGTTTTTGTCACTGATGACTATGACGAAAATACTTCGTTAACGCCCCTTTTTTAATGACGATGACAAGCTAAACGAGGTTCTTTTATGACGAAAACATGACGTGATGTACATGAATTTTTTTCGTTGACGAGACAAAATTGTTAGCATGTGGTTCATAAATTATTTTATGTTGCTTTTAGTGAAATAAAGCCACAACAGTTGCCCAACAAAATGTTTTGCTTCTCTGCTTATTTTGGAGCAGTGAGCATTGATTCCACTGTTGCCACTTTTTTCTGTTTGTAATGAAGAATCCTTTGTAGTCCATCCAAAAGTCTTTGTTATTGGGTGGAAACCTTGAATGCCTTGTTTTAACTCAAATGGACTTAAACCCATCCATCCATCCATCCGTTATCTGTACCGCTTCTCCTCACTAGGGTCGCGGGGGGTGTTGGAGCCGATCCCAGCTGTCTTCGGCAGTAGGCGAGGTACACCCTTGAATTGGTGTCCAGCCAATCGCAGGGCATACATAGACGAACAACCATCCACGCTCACACTCATGCCTAGGGGCAATTAGAGTGTCCAAGCAACTTGCCATGCATGTTTTAAGAATATGGGAGGAAACCGAATTACCCAGAGGAAACCCACGCAGGAAGGCCGGAGCCAGAATCGTACCTACGACCTCAATATTGTGAGGCCATCCTGCTAACCAGTTGGGCCACCGTGCCGCTTGGACTAAAACCTTTGTGAATAAATTGACGAAAACTAGGGTAAAACTTTTTTTGCGTTTCCGTCGATTAAAACTGGACTAAAACCCTTTTTTTAGTTTTCGTTGACTAAAACTGGACTAAAACTATAACGAATTGGGATGACTAAATGTGATGTAAACAAATCAGCACTTTGTCCAAATGACTTGGACAAAATCTAAAATGCCTGCCAAAAACAACACTGGTCACAACACGTGTCTACAGAAGATTAATTGGCATGGGCGAAATTAATTAGTTTTATTTCATTCATGAGCTTATGTTTTGTTTTGGGTGGCTAAGGCTTAAAATGTGTAAAAATCTAATCCAACCTCAAGTATAATTAATTCAATAAATTTATGATGCTACTAAAACATCGAAGCAGCCTCCTCCAGGCTTTACAGACTCAGAAATGGAGGTATGCGTATCGTGTACTCATCCTGTCGTGTCTCGAGATGTTAAAATTGCAGTTAGATAGACGTGTTCTGATTAGACAAGACTTCTAATATATCTGGTGTCACAGGATATTTGTCAGTGAATGTGTATGTCTGGTTTGAGGCTCACTCAGCTTTTTCAGAGTTTTGTGACGTTTTGGCAAAAGGCGTGGCTATTACGGTGCTGAAAAGTCCGATTGTACCATGTGGCAACAAAAGCTCCGGCAACATGACTCAGATGATCCTATCTTCTCGAAGTTGTACACATTTGAGGATACTTCAGCCCTGAAGACATCTACCAACTTATTTTTCATCGTAGTAGTAGCGCCACCAACTGGTAAAAGCTAATACAAGTTATTTTCTTGGATGTTTTTCTCCGTGCAACTCATCAAGGTCACCCTCATATATGCTCGGAGGACTGTTTCGGCCATGAGGATGTCACAATACGAAATTCATCCTTTTTCGTGAAAAGTTGTGGGAGTGGCATTGCACTGTTTGGCAATAAAACAACGCTGATTATGAGGTTCTAAATATGAACGACAACTCGTGAAACTTGACACACACATCAGGCAGAGCAAATTTATCAATATTTTATACGTTAGTTGTGCAGCTTTTTTGAAATGGCTCGCCATGGCCCTCGAGAAATGTTCAAAAAAGCAGCCCTGGTTGAGTGTTTCACCTCGCTTTTTGTAAATTTTATGGAGTACAGTGAACCCTCGGTTATCGCGGTTAATGGGGACCGAGACCACCCGCGGAAACTGAAAATCCGCGAAGTAGCGGCGCACCTTCAAAAATGCTTAAAAGAAAATACAATATATATAATATATATATATATATATATATATATATATATATATATATACGGGGAGAGAGAGAGAGAGAGAGAGAGAGAGAGAGAGAGTGAAATTCATGTTATAACAAAAAAACCAAATTATTATTAAAACTTATTATTTTTTTATTCCCCAGCCATTCTTTTTGTATTTATTTAATTACTCCGACTTTTACCTGCTGGTACGCCGTCCGGTGTTCCCTGTGAAATGAAAGGTGGCATTCTTTAATTATTTATTTATTTATTCATTTATTCATTCATAACTGACAGCTTCGCGCTCCGTTCGTGTCCGGGCGGAAGAGGTGTTCCAATTCGGCTTAACTGTGACACACGCCCGCCCTCCTCCCCCGGAGCTTCCATTCGGTTAAACTTAGGGGCCGCTTGGCACCGCCCGTGCCCGGGGAAGGTGCTCCTCTTCGGCTTACTGTGACGCGAGCATGCCCGCCTCCTCCGGAGCTTCCATTCGGTTAAACTTAGGGGCCGCTTGGAACCGCCCGTGCCCGGCAAAGGTGCTCCTCTTCGGCTTACTGTGACGCGAGCATGCCCTCATCCTCCGGAGCTTCCATTTGGTTAAACTTAGGGGCCGCTTGGAACCGCCCGTGCCTGGGGAAGGTGCTCCTCTTCGGCTTACTGTGACGCGAGCATGCCCTCCTCCTCCGGAGCTTCCATTCGGTTAAACTTAGGGGCCGCTTGGCACCGCCCGTGCCCGGGGACGGTGCTCCTCTACGGCTTAACTGCCACGCACGCCGGCCGGAGCCCTGGTACGGTCCGAACCGCGCGAAACGTCGCCACCGATCGTGTCCGGGGGAACGTGCTCTTCTTCGTCCACTCTCCTCTTCGCCCACGCTCTTCTTCGGCGCACGCCGGCCGTCTAACCGCTCCAGCGCCCGTCGTGCCGCTCGGCGAAACTACAATGCCCCCGAATATTTTTTATACCCGCGAAGCACTGAACCCGCGAAAGGTGAACCGCGAAGTAGCGAGGGTTCACTGTATGTATAAGACCAAGACCTACAAAAAAGTCTCTTGGAGCAATGAGCTAGGTTTTACAGGAAGTCGGCCATTTTGAATTTACTTAAAAGGGGCGGGTCACCACAATGGACTTTGTGTAGAAATTATTATTGGGGCCCGAGCAGCGACCGCGGCGAGGTCCCTATTGTTTATGTAGAAATTATTATTAGGGCCCGAGCAGCGACCGCTACGAGGTCCCCATTGTTTTTGTGGAAATTATTATTATTATTATTATTAGGGCCCGAGCAGTGACCGCTGCGAGGTCCCTATTGTTTTTCTAGAAATTGTTATTAGGGCCCGAGCTGCGACGGCTGCGAGGTCCCTATTGTTTTTGTAGAAAATATTATTACTTTTATTATTATTATTATTATTATTATTAGGGCCTGAGCAGCGACCGCTGCGAAGTCCCTGTTGTTTTTGTAGAAATTATTATTATTATTATTTTTCCGATTGTACGATCGCATTTTTGACCCCGAAACATGCACAAAAACTCACCAAACTTGGCAGTCTCATCGGGCATGGCGAGAAATTTGATATTTTAACGTCTAATATGAACAGGAAGTGAGTTATGAATTTTTGAAAGTCCGACTTTTGCCCTTTTTTGCATGTTTACAGGGGTCATTCTTTTGCACCCTGATCCTAAAGGCTTCATCTGATTGCCTTAAAATTCTGTCTGTAGCATCTTAAGACCTGGGACAAACACTGGGGCTAAAATCTTTTGTTTCCGAAATACTATATGACGGGGCGGGGCTTCAAAGTTTTCACTTAAGATTTCCTTCGCCGCAATGGACAAAATGCTTAATAACTCTCCTGCACATGCTGCTAAAAATCCAAAACTTCACATGTACATAAAGAGTCGGTACCTGAAGACATCTATATGTTTATATTCTGTTATACACCTTGCGCCAATCAATATCATTTTTTACATTTTGACGTACTGCACGGTGCCTTTTAACGAATCCGATTGAAAATTGGCTAGAAAAGACTCAAGACATTGATCTTACTCTATCCCTATTTTTGTGACTTTCCTTCGAAGGGCGTGGCTATTGCGGTGCCGCAGAGTCTGATTATTCTCCGTGGCAACAAAAGTTCCTGCAAAATGATTCAGATGATCCATCTTCTCGAAATTTTTCACATTTGAGGATATTCAGGCCCTGAAGACGGCTGCCAACTTATTTTTGATCGCAGTGGTAGCGCCACCAACTGGTTAAAACAAATACAAATTATTTTCGTTGATGTTTTTCTCCGGGCAGGTTCACAAAATCTACCTTATATTTGCTCGGATGAGTGTTTAGGCCTTGAGGATGTCACAATACGAAAGTCTTTCGCCTTCTTCAGAGTGTCACATGATGGTGTCTTGTGGCCCGTCTTTATCAGCTGATGTTCCATGAGGGCGTGACTTACCTGTCACAAGAATGAAGGCAAGTCACGCCCCCCGCTGTCCGTTAACTCCGCCAAGATGCTGGTCCAGGTGGTAGAGAGGATGAAGGCAACCTTGTCTCTGTTCATGGTTTTTATGCCTCGCTTGCAGATCTCAATGGCCTCTCTGATCCAGCGCTGTTGTTTGTTCTCTTCGGTGCGGATGACCCTGCCCTTCTCCCGGTCCATGATGTGGTTTTCCCTTTTGCAGTGGTCAGTGATTGCTGATTTGTAATGTTCATGTTGTGCTTGTTCTTTTACTGCTCTGATTTTTCATTTTTTTGACAGGTAAGTCACACCCTCATGGAACATCAGCTGATAAAGACGGGTCTCAAGACACCATCATGCGACACTCTGAAGAAGGCGAAAGACTCGCCGAAACATGTCAGGTAAAAAATTTACCGAAAACATAATTGTCTGCTTTTAATGAATCTGTCAAATATCAATAATAAGAAGACAAAATGAACCTAATACAAATAAATGAATGCTTAATAACTCCCCTGCACATGCTCCTAAAAATCCAAACCTTCACCTGTAAATAAAATGTCCCGACCTGAAGACATCTTAATGTTATTATTTTGTTATACACACAGCGCCGCCAAGTGGAATCAAAAATTTGTTTTTATTTTAATTTTCACGTACTGCAACGTGCCCTTTTGACGAATCCGACTGAAAATTAGTCAGAAAAGACTCAAGACAATGATCTTACTCTCTGCCGAGTTTTGTGACGTTTTGGCAAAAGGCGTGGCTATTACGGTGCTGAAAAGTCCGATTGTACTTTGTGGCAACAAAAGCTCCGGCAACATGACTCAGATGATCCTATCTTCTCGAAGTTGTACACATTTGAGGATACTTCAGCCCTGAAGACATCTACCAACTTATTTTTCATCGTAGTAGTAGCGCCACCAACTGGTAAAAGCTAATACAAGTTATTTTCTTGGATGTTTTTCTCCGTGCAACTCAACAAGTTCGCCCTCATATATGCTCGGAGGACTGTTTCGGCCATGAGGATGTCACAATACGAAATTCATCCTTTTTCGTGAAAAGTTGTGGGAGTGGCATTGCACTGTTCGGCAATAAAACAACGCTGATTATGAGGTTCTAAATATGAACGACAACTCGTGAAACTTTACACACACATCAGGCCGAGCAAATTTATCAATATTTTATACGTTAGTTGTGCAGCTTTTTTGAAATGGCTCGGCATGGCCCTCGAGAAATGTTAAAAAAAGCAGCCCTGGTTGAGTGTTTCACCTCGCTTTTTGTAAATTTTATGGAGTACAGTGAACCCTCGGTAATCGCGGTTAATGGGGACAGAGACCACCCGCGAAAACTGAAAATCCGCGAAGTAGCGGCGCACCTTCAAAAATGCTTATATATATATATATATATATATATATATATACACGGGGAGAGAGAGAGTGAAATTCATGTTATAACAAAAAAACCAAATTATTATTAAAACGTATTATTTTTTTATTCCCCAGCCATTCTTTTTGTATTTATTTAATTACTCCGACTTTTACCTGCTGGTACGCCGTCCGGTGTGCCCTGTGAAATGAAAGGTGGCATTCTTTATTCATTTATTTATTTATTCTTTTATACATTCATAACTGACAGCTTCGCGCTCCGCTCGTGCCCGGGCGGAAGAGGTGCTCCAATTCGGCTTAACTGTGACACACACCCGCCCTCCTCCCCCGGAGCTTCCATTCGGTTAAACTTGGGGGCCGCTTGGCACCGCCCGTGCCCGGGGAAGGTGCTCCTCTTCGGCTTACTGTGACGCGAGCATGCCCTCCTCCTCCGGAGCTTCCATTCGGTTAAACTTAGGGGCCGCTTGGAATCGCCCGTGCCCGGGGAAGGTGCTCCTCTTCGGCTTACTGTGACGCGAGCATGCCCTCCTCCTCCGCAGCTTCCATTCGATTAAACTTAGGGGCCGCTTGGCACCGCCCGTGCCCGGGGAAGGTTCTCCTCTACGGCTTAACTGCTACGCACGCCGGCCGGAGCTCTGGTACTGTCCGAACCGCGCGAAACGTCGCCACCGATCGTGTCCGGGGGAACGTGCTCTTCTTCGTCCACTCTCCTCTTCGCCCACGCTCTTCTTCGGCGCACACCGGCCGTCTAACCGCTCCAGCGCCCCGTCGTGCCGCTCGGCGAAACTACAATGCCCCCGAATATTTTTTAGACCCGCGAAGCACTGAACCCGCGAAAGGTGAACCGCCAAGTAGCGAGGGTTCACTGTATGTATAAGACCAAGACCTACAAAAAAGTCTCTTGGAGCAATGAGCTAGGTTTTACAGGAAGTCGGCCATTTTGAATTTACTTAAAAGGGGGCGGGTCACCACAATGGACTTTGTGTAGAAATTATTATTGGGGCCCGAGCAGCGACCGCGGCGAGGTCCCTATTGTTTTTGTAGAAATTATTATTAGGGCCCGAGCAGCGACCGCTACGAGGTCCCCATTGTTTTTGTGGAAATTATTATTATTATTATTATTAGGGCCCGAGCAGTGACCGCTGCGAGGTCCCTATTGTTTTTCTAGAAATTGTTATTCGGGCCCGAGCTGCGACGGCTGCGAGGTCCCTATTGTTTTTGTAGAAAATATTATTACTTTTATTATTATTATTATTATTATTATTATTAGGGCCTGAGCAGCGACCGCTGCGAAGTCCCTGTTGTTTTTGTAGAAATTATTATTATTATTATTTTTCCGATTGTTCGATTGCATTTTTGACCCCCGAAACATGCACAAAAACTCACCAAACTTGGCAGTCTCATCGGGCATGGCGAGAAATTTGATATTTTAAACGTCTAATATGAACAGGAAGTGAGTTATGAATTTTTGAAAGTCCGACTTTTGCCCTTTTTTGCATGTTTACAGGGGTCATTCTTTTGCACCCTGATCCTAAAGGCTTCATCTGATTGCCTTAAAATTCTGTCTGTAGCATCTTAAGACCTGGGACAAACACTGGGGCTAAAACTTTTTGTTTCCGAAATACTATATGACGGGGGCGGGGCTTCGAAGTTTTCACTTAAGATTTCCTTCGCCGCAATGGACAAAATGCTTAATAACTCTCTTGCACATGCTGCTAAAAATCCAAAACTTCACATGTACATAAAGAGTCGGTACCTGAAGACATCTATATGTTTATATTCAGTTATACACCTTGCGCCAATCAATATAATTTTTTACATTTTGACGTACTGCACGGTGCCCTTTTAACGAATCCGATTGAAAATTGGCTAGAAAAGACTCAAGACATTGATCTTACTCTATCCCTATTTTTGTGACTTTCCTTCGAAGGGCGTGGCTATTACGGTGCCGCAGAGTCTGATTATTCTCCGTGGCAACAAAAGTTCCTGCAAAATGATTCAGATGATCCATCTTCTCGAAATTTTTCACATTTGAGGATATTCAGGCCCTGAAGACGGCTGCCAACTTATTTTTGATCGCAGTGGTAGCGCCACCAACTGGTTAAAACAAATACAAATTATTTTCGTTGATGTTTTTCTCCGGGCAGGTTAACAAAATCTACCTTATATTTGCTCGGATGAGTGTTTAGGCCTTGAGGATGTCACAATACGAAAGTCTTTCGCCTTCTTCAGAGTGTCACATGATGGTGTCTTGTGGCCCGTCTTTATCAGCTGATGTTCCATGAGGGCGTGACTTACCTGTCACAAGAATGAAGGCAAGTCACGCCCCCCGCTGTCCGTTAACTCCGCCAAGATGCTGGTCCAGGTGGTAGAGAGGATGAAGGCTCCCTTGTCTCTGTTCATGGTTTTTATGCCTCGCTTGCAGATCTCAATGGCCTCTCTGATCCAGCGCTGTTATTTGTTCTCTTCTGTGCGGATGACCCTGCCCTTCTCCCGGTCCATGATGTGGTTTTCCCTTTTGCAGTGGTCAGTGATTGCTGATTTGTAATGTTCATGTTGTGCTTGTTCTTTTACTGCTCTGATTTTTCATTTTTTTGACAGGTAAGTCACACCCTCATGGAGCATCAGCTGATAAAGACGGGTCTCAAGACACCATCATGCGACACTCTGAAGAAGGCGAAAGACTCGCCGAAACATGTCAGGTAAAAAATTTACCGAAAACATAATTGTCTGCTTTTAATGAATCTGTCAAATATCAATAATAAGAAGACAAAATGAACCTAATACAAATAAATGAATGCTTAATAACTCCCCTGCACATGCTCCTAAAAATCCAAACCTTCACCTGTAAATAAAATGTCCCGACCTGAAGACATCTTAATGTTATTATTTTGTTATACACACAGCGCCGCCAAGTGGAATCAAAAATTTGTTTTTATTTTAATTTTCACGTACTGCACCGTGCCCTTTTGACGAATCCGACTGAAAATTAGTCAGAAAAGACTCAAGACAATGATCTTACTCTCTGCCGAGTTTTGTGACGTTTTGGCAAAAGGCGTGGCTATTACGGTGCTGAAAAGTCCGATTGTACTTTGTGGCAACAAAAGCTCCGGCAACATGACTCAGATGATCCTATCTTCTCGAAGTTGTACACATTTGAGGATACTTCAGCCCTGAAGACATCTACCAACTTATTTTTCATCGTAGTAGTGGCGCCACCAACTGGTAAAAGCTAATACAAGTTATTTTCTTGGATGTTTTTCTCCGTGCAACTCAACAAGGTCGCCCTCATATATGCTCGGAGGACTGTTTCGGCCATGAGGATGTCACAATACGAAATTCATCCTTTTTCGTGAAAAGTTGTGGGAGTGGCATTGCACTGTTTGGCAATAAAACAACGCTGATTATGAGGTTCTAAATATGAACGACAACTCGTGAAACTTGACACACACATCAGGCAGAGCAAATTTATCAATATTTTATACGTTAGTTGTGCAGCTTTTTTGAAATGGCTCGCCATGGCCCTCGAGAAAAGTTAAAAAAAGAATAGAATAGAAATAGAAATCCCTTTATTGTTATTGTACTCAAGTGTGCAACGAGATTAGAGGGCTCCCCTCTCCAGTGCAATACAACAATAATACAGACAATATATAAATTAGATAAATAAATAAGACAGTGCAATGGAATTCAGTACTGAATAGGGCATATAGAAACACATCACAATGCTGTTTTGCAAGGTTAGGGTGGTCTCGTGTGTGTGTGAGAGTTCAGTATGGAGATGGCTCTCGGAAAGAAACTGTTTCTCAGTCTATTGGTCCTTGATTTGATGCATCTGTAGCGCCTGCCAGAGGGCAACCGGTCGAACAGGTGTGAGTTTGGGTGGGTATTGTCTTTGACGATGTTGAGAGCCCTTCTGAGGCACCGGGCGGTGTAGATGTCCGACAGCGAGGGGAGAGGGCAGCCAATAATCCTTTGCGCTGTTTTGACTGTCCTCTGGAGCCTCACTCTGTCCGCCTCAGTGCAGCCGCTGTACCAGGTGGAGACACAGTACGTCAGCAGGCTCTCGATGGACGAGTGGTAGAAGGCCAGCAGCAGCTTCCTGTCCAGGTTGAATTTCCTGAGGACTCTCAGGAAGTGCAGACGTTGGCGGACCTTCTTTACCACTGCTGTGGTGTTGTGACTCCAAGAAAGGTCATCGGAGATCTGTACTCCCAGGAACTTGAACGTGTGGACCCTCTCCACACACACGCCTTCGATGCAGAGGGGGGGCGGCAGCGTCTTGTTCCTCCTGAAGTCGACGACAATCTCCTTTGTTTTAGCAGAGTTAAGGTGCAGTCTGTTGTCCTTGCACCAAGTTGTCAGTCTCCCTACCTCCTCTCTGTAGGCTGTCTCGTCACCTTCCGAGATCAGACCGACCACTGTCGTGTCGTCAGCAAACTTGACGATGGTGTTGTTGCCGTGGGCCGGGCTGCAGTCGTAGGTGTAGAGGGCGTACAGGAGAGGGCTCAGCACGCATCCTTGGGGGGAACCGGTGCTCACCATGAGGGTGGAGGACGTGTAGGGGCCGAGCAACACAGTCTGGGGTCTGTTGGTCAGAAAGTCCTTAATCCAGATGTGTGTGAGGGCAGGGAGGCCGAGAGTGTCCAGTTTGGCGACGAGGATGTCTGGGATGATCGTGTTGAATGCCGAGCTGTAGTCCACAAAGAGCATCCTTGCATAGCTCCGCTGTTGTTCCAGGTGGCCCAGCACAACATGCAGAGCAGCCCTGGTTGAGTGTTTCACCTCGCTTTTTGTAAATTTTATGGAGTACAGTGAACCCTCGGTTATCGCGGTTAATGGGGACCGAGACCACCCGCGAAAACTGAAAATCCGCGAAGTAGCGGCGCACCTTCAAAAATGCTTAAAAAAAAATACAATATATATATATATATATATATATACGGGGAGAGAGAGAGTGAAATTCATGTTATAACAAAAAAAACAAATTATTATTAAAACGTATTATTTTTTTATTCCCCAGCCATTCTTTTTGTATTTATTTAATTACTCCGACTTTTACCTGCTGGTACGCCGTCCGGTGTGCCCTGTGAAATGAAAGGTGGCATTCTTTATTTATTTATTCATTTATTCATTCATAACTGACAGCTTCGCGCTCCGCTCGTGCCCGGGCGGAAGAGGTGCTCCAATTCGGCTTAACTGTGACACACGCCCACCCTCCTCCCCCGGAGCTTCCATTCGGTTAAACTTAGGGGCCGCTTGGCACCGCCCGTGCCCGGGGAAGGTGCTCCTCTTCGGCTTACTGTGTCGCGAGCATGCCCTCCTCCTCCGGAGCTTCCATTCGGTTAAACTTAGGGGCCGCTTGGAACCGCCCGTGCCCGGGGAAGGTGCTCCTCTTCGGCTTACTGTGACGCGAGCATGCCCTCCTCCTCCGGAGCTTCCATTCGGTTAAACTTAGGGGCCGCTTGGCACCGCCCGTGCCCGGGGAAGGTGCTCCTCTACGGCTTAACTGCCACACACGCCGGCCGGAGCTCTGGTACGGTCCGAACCGCGCGAAACGTCGTCACCGATCGTGTCCGGGGGAACGTGCTCTTCTTCGTCCACTCTCCTCTTGGCCCACGCTCTTCTTCGGCGCACGCCGGCCGTCTAACCGCTCCAGCGCCCCGTCGTGCCGCTCGGCGAAACTACAATGCCCCCGAATATTTTTTATACCCGCGAAGCACTGAACCCGCGAAAGGTGAACCGCGAAGTAGCGAGGGTTCACTGTATGTATAAGACCAAGACCTACAAAAAAGTCTCTTGGAGCAATAAGCTAGGTTTTACAGGAAGTCGGCCATTTTGAATTTACTTAAAAGGGGGCGGGTCACCACAATGGACTTTGTGTAGAAATTATTATTGGGGCCCGAGCAGCGACCGCGGCGAGGTCCCTATTGTTTATGTAGAAATTATTATTAGGGCCCGAGCAGCGACCGCTACGAGGTCCCCATTGTTTTTGTGGAAATTATTATTATTATTATTATTAGGGCCCGAGCAGTGACCGCTGCGAGGTCCCTATTGTTTTTCTAGAAATTGTTATTAGGGCCCAAGCTGCGACGGCTGCGAGGTCCCTATTGTTTTTGTAGAAAATATTATTACTTTTATTATTATTATTATTATTATTATTATTATTATTAGGGCCTGAGCAGCGACCGCTGCGAAGTCCCTATTGTTTTTGTAGAAATTATTATTATTATTATTTTTCCGATTGTTCGATTGCATTTTTGACCCCCGAAACATGCACAAAAATTCACCAAACTTGGCAGTCTCATCGGGCATGGCGAAAAATTTGATATTTTAACGTCTAATATGAACAGGAAGTGAGTTATGAATTTTTGAAAGTCCGACTTTTGCCCTTTTTTGCATGTTTACAGGGGTCATTCTTTTGCACCCTGATCCTAAAGGCTTCATCTGATTGCCTTAAAATTCTGTCTGTAGCATCTTAAGACCTGGGACAAACACTGGGGCTAAAACTTTTTGTTTCCGAAATACTATATGACGGGGGCGGGGCTTCGAAGTTTTCACTTAAGATTTCCTTCGCCGCAATGGACAAAATGCTTAATAACTCTCTTGCACATGCTGCTAAAAATCCAAAACTTCACATGTACATAAAGAGTCGGTACCTGAAGACATCTATATGTTTATATTCAGTTATACACCTTGCGCCAATCAATATAATTTTTTACATTTTGACGTACTGCACGGTGCCCTTTTAACGAATCCGATTGAAAATTGGCTAGAAAAGACTCAAGACATTGATCTTACTCTATCCCTATTTTTGTGACTTTCCTTCGAAGGGCGTGGCTATTACGGTGCCGCAGAGTCTGATTATTCTCCGTGGCAACAAAAGTTCCTGCAAAATGATTCAGATGATCCATCTTCTCGAAATTTTTCACATTTGAGGATATTCAGGCCCTGAAGACGGCTGCCAACTTATTTTTGATCGCAGTGGTAGCGCCACCAACTGGTTAAAACAAATACAAATTATTTTCGTTGATGTTTTTCTCCGGGCAGGTTAACAAAATCTACCTTATATTTGCTCGGATGAGTGTTTAGGCCTTGAGGATGTCACAATACGAAAGTCTTTCGCCTTCTTCAGAGTGTCACATGATGGTGTCTTGTGGCCCGTCTTTATCAGCTGATGTTCCATGAGGGCGTGACTTACCTGTCACAAGAATGAAGGCAAGTCACGCCCCCCGCTGTCCGTTAACTCCGCCAAGATGCTGGTCCAGGTGGTAGAGAGGATGAAGGCTCCCTTGTCTCTGTTCATGGTTTTTATGCCTCGCTTGCAGATCTCAATGGCCTCTCTGATCCAGCGCTGTTATTTGTTCTCTTCTGTGCGGATGACCCTGCCCTTCTCCCGGTCCATGATGTGGTTTTCCCTTTTGCAGTGGTTAGTGATTGCTGATTTGTAATGTTCATGTTGTGCTTGTTCTTTTACTGCTCTGATTTTTCATTTTTTTGACAGGTAAGTCACACCCTCATGGAACATCAGCTGATAAAGACGGGTCTCAAGACACCATCATGCGACACTCTGAAGAAGGCGAAAGACTCGCCGAAACATGTCAGGTAAAAAATTTACCGAAAACATAATTGTCTGCTTTTAATGAATCTGTCAAATATCAATAATAAGAAGACAAAATGAACCTAATACAAATAAATGAATGCTTAATAACTCCCCTGCACATGCTCCTAAAAATCCAAACCTTCACCTGTAAATAAAATGTCCCGACCTGAAGACATCTTAATGTTATTATTTTGTTATACACACAGCGCCGCCAAGTGGAATCAAAAATTTGTTTTTATTTTAATTTTCACGTACTGCACCGTGCCCTTTTGACGAATCCGACTGAAAATTAGTCAGAAAAGACTCAAGACAATGATCTTACTCTCTGCCGAGTTTTGTGACGTTTTGGCAAAAGGCGTGGCTATTACGGTGCTGAAAAGTCCGATTGTACTTTGTGGCAACAAAAGCTCCGGCAACATGACTCAGATGATCCTATCTTCTCGAAGTTGTACACATTTGAGGATACTTCAGCCCTGAAGACATCTACCAACTTATTTTTCATCGTAGTAGTAGCGCCACCAACTGGTAAAAGCTAATACAAGTTATTTTCTTGGATGTTTTTCTCCGTGCAACTCAACAAGGTCGCCCTCATATATGCTCGGAGGACTGTTTCGGCCATGAGGATGTCACAATACGAAATTCATCCTTTTTCGTGAAAAGTTGTGGGAGTGGCATTGCACTGTTTGGCAATAAAACAACGCTGATTATGAGGTTCTAAATATGAACGACAACTCGTGAAACTTGACACACACATCAGGCAGAGCAAATTTATCAATATTTTATACGTTAGTTGTGCAGCTTTTTTGAAATGGCTCGCCATGGCCCTCGAGAAAAGTTAAAAAAAGAATAGAATAGAAATAGAAATCCCTTTATTGTTATTGTACTCAAGTGTGCAACGAGATTAGAGGGCTCCCCTCTCCAGTGCAATACAACAATAATACAGACAATATATAAATTAGATAAATAAATAAGACAGTGCAATGGAATTCAGTACTGAATAGGGCATATAGAAACACATCACAATGCTGTTTTGCAAGGTTAGGGTGGTCTCGTGTGTGTGTGAGAGTTCAGTATGGAGATGGCTCTCGGAAAGAAACTGTTTCTCAGTCTATTGGTCCTTGATTTGATGCATCTGTAGCGCCTGCCAGAGGGCAACCGGTCGAACAGGTGTGAGTTTGGGTGGGTATTGTCTTTGACGATGTTGAGAGCCCTTCTGAGGCACCGGGCGGTGTAGATGTCCGACAGCGAGGGGAGAGGGCAGCCAATAATCCTTTGCGCTGTTTTGACTGTCCTCTGGAGCCTCACTCTGTCCGCCTCAGTGCAGCCGCTGTACCAGGTGGAGACACAGTACGTCAGCAGGCTCTCGATGGACGAGTGGTAGAAGGCCAGCAGCAGCTTCCTGTCCAGGTTGAATTTCCTGAGGACTCTCAGGAAGTGCAGACGTTGGCGGACCTTCTTTACCACTGCTGTGGTGTTGTGACTCCAAGAAAGGTCATCGGAGATCTGTACTCCCAGGAACTTGAACGTGTGGACCCTCTCCACACACACGCCTTCGATGCAGAGGGGGGGCGGCAGCGTCTTGTTCCTCCTGAAGTCGACGACAATCTCCTTTGTTTTAGCAGAGTTAAGGTGCAGTCTGTTGTCCTTGCACCAAGTTGTCAGTCTCCCTACCTCCTCTCTGTAGGCTGTCTCGTCACCTTCCGAGATCAGACCGACCACTGTCGTGTCGTCAGCAAACTTGACGATGGTGTTGTTGCCGTGGGCCGGGCTGCAGTCGTAGGTGTAGAGGGCGTACAGGAGAGGGCTCAGCACGCATCCTTGGGGGGAACCGGTGCTCACCATGAGGGTGGAGGACGTGTAGGGGCCGAGCAACACAGTCTGGGGTCTGTTGGTCAGAAAGTCCTTAATCCAGATGTGTGTGAGGGCAGGGAGGCCGAGAGTGTCCAGTTTGGCGACGAGGATGTCTGGGATGATCGTGTTGAATGCCGAGCTGTAGTCCACAAAGAGCATCCTTGCATAGCTCCGCTGTTGTTCCAGGTGGCCCAGCACAACATGCAGAGCAGCCCTGGTTGAGTGTTTCACCTCGCTTTTTGTAAATTTTATGGAGTACAGTGAACCCTCGGTTATCGCGGTTAATGGGGACCGAGACCACCCGCGAAAACTGAAAATCCGCGAAGTAGCGGCGCACCTTCAAAAATGCTTAAAAAAAAATACAATATATATATATATATATATATATACGGGGAGAGAGAGAGTGAAATTCATGTTATAACAAAAAAAACAAATTATTATTAAAACGTATTATTTTTTTATTCCCCAGCCATTCTTTTTGTATTTATTTAATTACTCCGACTTTTACCTGCTGGTACGCCGTCCGGTGTGCCCTGTGAAATGAAAGGTGGCATTCTTTATTTATTTATTCATTTATTCATTCATAACTGACAGCTTCGCGCTCCGCTCGTGCCCGGGCGGAAGAGGTGCTCCAATTCGGCTTAACTGTGACACACGCCCACCCTCCTCCCCCGGAGCTTCCATTCGGTTAAACTTAGGGGCCGCTTGGCACCGCCCGTGCCCGGGGAAGGTGCTCCTCTTCGGCTTACTGTGTCGCGAGCATGCCCTCCTCCTCCGGAGCTTCCATTCGGTTAAACTTAGGGGCCGCTTGGAACCGCCCGTGCCCGGGGAAGGTGCTCCTCTTCGGCTTACTGTGACGCGAGCATGCCCTCCTCCTCCGGAGCTTCCATTCGGTTAAACTTAGGGGCCGCTTGGCACCGCCCGTGCCCGGGGAAGGTGCTCCTCTACGGCTTAACTGCCACACACGCCGGCCGGAGCTCTGGTACGGTCCGAACCGCGCGAAACGTCGTCACCGATCGTGTCCGGGGGAACGTGCTCTTCTTCGTCCACTCTCCTCTTGGCCCACGCTCTTCTTCGGCGCACGCCGGCCGTCTAACCGCTCCAGCGCCCCGTCGTGCCGCTCGGCGAAACTACAATGCCCCCGAATATTTTTTATACCCGCGAAGCACTGAACCCGCGAAAGGTGAACCGCGAAGTAGCGAGGGTTCACTGTATGTATAAGACCAAGACCTACAAAAAAGTCTCTTGGAGCAATAAGCTAGGTTTTACAGGAAGTCGGCCATTTTGAATTTACTTAAAAGGGGGCGGGTCACCACAATGGACTTTGTGTAGAAATTATTATTGGGGCCCGAGCAGCGACCGCGGCGAGGTCCCTATTGTTTATGTAGAAATTATTATTAGGGCCCGAGCAGCGACCGCTACGAGGTCCCCATTGTTTTTGTGGAAATTATTATTATTATTATTATTAGGGCCCGAGCAGTGACCGCTGCGAGGTCCCTATTGTTTTTCTAGAAATTGTTATTAGGGCCCAAGCTGCGACGGCTGCGAGGTCCCTATTGTTTTTGTAGAAAATATTATTACTTTTATTATTATTATTATTATTATTATTATTAGGGCCTGAGCAGCGACCGCTGCGAAGTCCCTATTGTTTTTGTAGAAATTATTATTATTATTATTTTTCCGATTGTTCGATTGCATTTTTGACCCCCGAAACATGCACAAAAATTCACCAAACTTGGCAGTCTCATCGGGCATGGCGAAAAATTTGATATTTTAACGTCTAATATGAACAGGAAGTGAGTTATGAATTTTTGAAAGTCCGACTTTTGCCCTTTTTTGCATGTTTACAGGGGTCATTCTTTTGCACCCTGATCCTAAAGGCTTCATCTGATTGCCTTAAAATTCTGTCTGTAGCATCTTAAGACCTGGGACAAACACTGGGGCTAAAACTTTTTGTTTCCGAAATACTATATGACGGGGGCGGGGCTTCGAAGTTTTCACTTAAGATTTCCTTCGCCGCAATGGACAAAATGCTTAATAACTCTCTTGCACATGCTGCTAAAAATCCAAAACTTCACATGTACATAAAGAGTCGGTACCTGAAGACATCTATATGTTTATATTCAGTTATACACCTTGCGCCAATCAATATAATTTTTTACATTTTGACGTACTGCACGGTGCCCTTTTAACGAATCCGATTGAAAATTGGCTAGAAAAGACTCAAGACATTGATCTTACTCTATCCCTATTTTTGTGACTTTCCTTCGAAGGGCGTGGCTATTACGGTGCCGCAGAGTCTGATTATTCTCCGTGGCAACAAAAGTTCCTGCAAAATGATTCAGATGATCCATCTTCTCGAAATTTTTCACATTTGAGGATATTCAGGCCCTGAAGACGGCTGCCAACTTATTTTTGATCGCAGTGGTAGCGCCACCAACTGGTTAAAACAAATACAAATTATTTTCGTTGATGTTTTTCTCCGGGCAGGTTAACAAAATCTACCTTATATTTGCTCGGATGAGTGTTTAGGCCTTGAGGATGTCACAATACGAAAGTCTTTCGCCTTCTTCAGAGTGTCACATGATGGTGTCTTGTGGCCCGTCTTTATCAGCTGATGTTCCATGAGGGCGTGACTTACCTGTCACAAGAATGAAGGCAAGTCACGCCCCCCGCTGTCCGTTAACTCCGCCAAGATGCTGGTCCAGGTGGTAGAGAGGATGAAGGCTCCCTTGTCTCTGTTCATGGTTTTTATGCCTCGCTTGCAGATCTCAATGGCCTCTCTGATCCAGCGCTGTTATTTGTTCTCTTCTGTGCGGATGACCCTGCCCTTCTCCCGGTCCATGATGTGGTTTTCCCTTTTGCAGTGGTCAGTGATTGCTGATTTGTAATGTTCATGTTGTGCTTGTTCTTTTACTGCTCTGATTTTTCATTTTTTTGACAGGTAAGTCACACCCTCATGGAACATCAGCTGATAAAGACGGGTCTCAAGACACCATCATGCGACACTCTGAAGAAGGCGAAAGACTCGCCGAAACATGTCAGGTAAAAAATTTACCGAAAACATAATTGTCTGCTTTTAATGAATCTGTCAAATATCAATAATAAGAAGACAAAATGAACCTAATACAAATAAATGAATGCTTAATAACTCCCCTGCACATGCTCCTAAAAATCCAAACCTTCACCTGTAAATAAAATGTCCCGACCTGAAGACATCTTAATGTTATTATTTTGTTATACACACAGCGCCGCCAAGTGGAATCAAAAATTTGTTTTTATTTTAATTTTCACGTACTGCACCGTGCCCTTTTGACGAATCCGACTGAAAATTAGTCAGAAAAGACTCAAGACAATGATCTTACTCTCTGCCGAGTTTTGTGACGTTTTGGCAAAAGGCGTGGCTATTACGGTGCTGAAAAGTCCGATTGTACTTTGTGGCAACAAAAGCTCCGGCAACATGACTCAGATGATCCTATCTTCTCGAAGTTGTACACATTTGAGGATACTTCAGCCCTGAAGACATCTACCAACTTATTTTTCATCGTAGTAGTAGCGCCACCAACTGGTAAAAGCTAATACAAGTTATTTTCTTGGATGTTTTTCTCCGTGCAACTCAACAAGGTCGCCCTCATATATGCTCGGAGGACTGTTTCGGCCATGAGGATGTCACAATACGAAATTCATCCTTTTTCGTGAAAAGTTGTGGGAGTGGCATTGCAATGTTTGGCAATAAAACAACGCTGATTATGAGGTTCTAAATATGAACGACAACTCGTGAAACTTGACACACACATCAGGCAGAGCAAATTTATCAATATTTTATACGTTAGTTGTGCAGCTTTTTTGAAATGGCTCGCCATGGCCCTCGAGAAATGTTCAAAAAAGCAGCCCTGGTTGAGTGTTTCACCTCGCTTTTTGTAAATTTTATGGAGTACAGTGAACCCTCGGTTATCGCGGTTAATGGGGACCGAGACCACCCGCGGAAACTGAAAATCCGCGAAGTAGCGGCGCACCTTCAAAAATGCTTAAAAAAAAATACAATATATATAATAAATATATATATATATATATATATACAGAGAGAGAGAGAGAGTGAAATTCATGTTATAACAAAAAAAACAAATTATTATTAAAACGTATTATTTTTTTATTCCCCAGCCATTCTTTTTGTATTTATTTAATTACTCCGACTATTACCTGCTGGTACGCCGTCCGGTGTGCCCTGTGAAATGAAAGGTGGCATTCTTTATTTATTTATTTATTTATTCATCTATTCATTCATAACTGACAGCTTCGCGCTCCGTTCGTGCCCGGGCGGAAGAGGTGTTCCAATTCGGCTTAACTGTGACACACGCCCGCCCTCCTCCCCCGGAGCTTCCATTCGGTTAAACTTAGGGGCCGCTTGGCACCGCCCGTGCCCGGGGAAGGTGCTCCTCTTCGGCTTACTGTGACGCGAGCATGCCCGCCTCCTCCGGAGCTTCCATTCGGTTAAACTTAGGGGCCGCTTGGAACCGCCCGTGCCCGGCGAAGGTGCTCCTCTTCGGCTTACTGTGACGCGAGCATGCCCTCCTCCTCCGGAGCTTCCATTCGGTTAAACTTAGGGGCCGCTTGGCACCGCCCGTGCCCGGGGAAGGTGCTCCTCTACGGCTTAACTGCCACGCACGCCGGCCGGAGCTCTGGTACGGTCCGAACCGCGCGAAACGTCGCCACCGATCGTGTCCGGGGGAACGTGCTCTTCTTCGTCCACTCTCCTCTTCGCCCACGCTCTTCTTCGGCGCACGCCGGCCGTCTAACCGCTCCAGCGCCCGTCGTGCCGCTCGGCGAAACTACAATGCCCCCGAATATTTTTTATACCCGCGAAGCACTGAACCCGCGAAAGGTGAACCGCGAAGTAGCGAGGGTTCACTGTATGTATAAGACCAAGACCTACAAAAAAAGTCTCTTGGAGCAATGAGCTAGGTTTTACAGGAAGTCGGCCATTTTGAATTTACTTAAAAGGGGCGGGTCACCACAATGGACTTTGTGTAGAAATTATTATTGGGGCCCGAGCAGCGACCGCGGCGAGGTCCCTATTGTTTATGTAGAAATTATTATTAGGGCCCGAGCAGCGACCGCTACGAGGTCCCCATTGTTTTTGTGGAAATTATTATTATTATTATTATTAGGGCCCGAGCAGTGACCGCTGCGAGGTCCCTATTGTTTTTCTAGAAATTGTTATTAGGGCCCGAGCTGCGACGGCTGCGAGGTCCCTATTGTTTTTGTAGAAAATATTAATACTTTTATTATTATTATTATTATTATTATTAGGGCCTGAGCAGCGACCGCTGCGAAGTCCCTGTTGTTTTTGTAGAAATTATTATTATTATTTTTCCGATTGTTCGATTGCATTTTTGACCCCCGAAACATGCACAAAAATTCACCAAACTTGGCAGTCTCATCGGGCATGGCGAAAAATTTGATATTTTAACGTCTAATATGAACAGGAAGTGAGTTATGAATTTTTGAAAGTCCGACTTTTGCCCTTTTTTGCATGTTTACAGGGGTCATTCTTTTGCACCCTGATCCTAAAGGCTTCATCTGATTGCCTTAAAATTCTGTCTGTAGCATCTTAAGACCTGGGACAAACACTGGGGCTAAAATTTTTTGTTTCCGAAATACTATATGACGGGGGCGGGGCTTCGAAGTTTTCACTTAAGATTTCCTTCGCCGCAATGGACAAAATGCTTAATAACTCTCTTGCACATGCTGCTAAAAATCCAAAACTTCACATGTACATCAAGAGTCGGTACCTGAAGACATCTATATGTTTATATTCTGTTATACACCTTGCGCCAATCAATATCATTTTTTACATTTTGACGTCCTGCACGGTGCCCTTTTAACGAATCCGATTGAAAATTGGCTAGAAAAGACTCAAGACATTGATCTTACTCTTTCCCTATTTTTGTGACTTTCCTTCGAAGGGCGTGGCTATTACGGTGCCGCAGAGTCTGATTATTCTCCGTGGCAACAAAAGTTCCTGCAAAATGATTCAGATGATCCATCTTCTCGAAATTTTTCACATTTGAGGATATTCAGGCCCTGAAGACGGCTGCCAACTTATTTTTGATCGGATGAGTGTTTAGGCCTTGAGGATGTCACAATACGAAAGTCTTTCGCCTTCTTCAGAGTGTCACATGATGGTGTCTTGTGGCCCGTCTTTATCAGCTGATGTTCCATGAGGGCGTGACTTACCTGTCACATGAATGAAGGCAAGTCACGCCCCCCGCTGTCCGTTAACTCCGCCAAGATGCTGGTCCAGGTGGTAGAGAGGATGAAGGCTCCCTTGTCTCTGTTCATGGTTTTTATGCCTCGCTTGCAGATCTCAATGGCCTCTCTGATCCAGCGCTGTTGTTTGTTCTCTTCTGTGCGGATGACCCTGCCCTTCTCCCGGTCCATGATGTGGTTTTCCCTTTTGCAGTGGTCAGTGATTGCTGATTTGTAATGTTCATGTTGTGCTTGTTCTTTTACTGCTCTGATTTTTCATTTTTTTGACAGGTAAGTCACACCCACATGGAACATCAGCTGATAAAGACGGGTCTCAAGACACCATCATGCGACACTCTGAAGAAGGCGAAAGACTCGCCGAAACATGTCAGGTAAAAAATTAACCTAAAACATAATTGTCTGCTTTTAATGAATCAGTCAAATATCAATAATAAGAAGACAAAATGAACCTAATACAAATAAATGAATGCTTAATAACGCCCCTGCACATGCTCCTAAAAATCCAAACCTTCACCTGTAAATAAAACGTCCCGACCTGAAGACATCTTAATGTTATTATTTTGTTATACACACAGCGCCGCCAAGTGGAATCAAAAATGTGTTTTTATTTTAATTTTCACGTACTGCACGGTGCCCTTTTGACGAATCCGACTGAAAATTAGTCAGAAAAGACTCAAGACAATGATCTTACTCTCTGCCGAATTTTGTGACGTTTTGGCAAAAGGCGTGGCTATTACGGTGCTGAAAAGTCCGATTGTACTTTGTGGCAACAAAAGCTCCGGCAACATGACTCAGATGATCCTATCTTCTCGAAGTTGTACACATTTGAGGATACTTCAGCCCTGAAGACATCTACCAACTTATTTTTCATCGTAGTAGTAGCGCCACCAACTGGTAAAAGCTAATACAAGTTATTTTCTTGGATGTTTTTCTCCGTGCAACTCAACAAGGTCGCCCTCATATATGCTCGGAGGACTGTTTCGGCCATGAGGATGTCACAATACGAAATTCATCCTTTTTCGTGAAAAGTTGTGGGAGTGGCATTGCACTGTTTGGCAATAAAACAACGCTGATTATGAGGTTCTAAATATGAACGACAACTCGTGAAACTTGACACACACATCAGGCAGAGCAAATTTATCAATATTTTATACGTTAGTTGTGCAGCTTTTTTGAAATGGCTCGCCATGGCCCTCGAGAAATGTTCAAAAAAGCAGCCCTGGTTGAGTGTTTCACCTCGCTTTTTGTAAATTTTATGGAGTACAGTGAACCCTCGGTTATCGCGGTTAATGGGGACCGAGACCACCCGCGGAAACTGAAAATCCGCGAAGTAGCGGCGCACCTTCAAAAATGCTTAAAAGAAAATACAATATATATATATATATATATATATACGGGGAGAGAGAGAGAGAGAGAGAGAGTGAAATTCATGTTATAACAAAAAAACCAAATTATTATTAAAACGTATTATTTTATTATTCCCCAGCCATTCTTTTTGTATTTATTTAATTACTCCGACTTTTACCTGCTGGTACGCCGTCCGGTGTTCCCTGTGAAATGAAAGGTGGCATTCTTTAATTATTTATTTATTTATTCATTTATTCATTCATAACTGACAGCTTCGCGCTCCGTTCGTGCCCGGGCGGAAGAGGTGTTCCAATTCGGCTTAACTGTGACACACGCCCGCCCTCCTCCCCCGGAGCTTCCATTCGGTTAAACTTAGGGGCCGCTTGGCACCGCCCGTGCCCTGGGAAGGTGCTCCTCTTCGGCTTACTGTGACGCGAGCATGCCCGCCTCCTCCGGAGCTTCCATTCGGTTAAACTTAGGGGCCGCTTGGAACCGCCCGTGCCCGGCAAAGGTGCTCCTCTTCGGCTTACTGTGACGCGAGCATGCCCTCTTCCTCCGGAGCTTCCATTTGGTTAAACTTAGGGGCCGCTTGGAACCGCCCGTGCCTGGGGAAGGTGCTCCTCTTCGGCTTACTGTGACGCGAGCATGCCCTCCTCCTCCGGAGCTTCCATTCGGTTAAACTTAGGGGCCGCTTGGCACCGCCCGTGCCCGGGGACGGTGCTCCTCTACGGCTTAACTGCCACGCACGCCGGCCGGAGCCCTGGTACGGTCCGAACCGCGCGAAACGTCGCCACCGATCGTGTCCGGGGGAACGTGCTCTTCTTCGTCCACTCTCCTCTTCGCCCACGCTCTTCTTCGGCGCACGCCGGCCGTCTAACCGCTCCAGCGCCCGTCGTGCCGCTCGGCGAAACTACAATGCCCCCGAATATTTTTTATACCCGCGAAGCACTGAACCCGCGAAAGGTGAACCGCGAAGTAGCGAGGGTTCACTGTATGTATAAGACCAAGACCTACAAAAAAGTCTCTTGGAGCAATGAGCTAGGTTTTACAGGAAGTCGGCCATTTTGAATTTACTTAAAAGGGGCGGGTCACCACAATGGACTTTGTGTAGAAATTATTATTGGGGCCCGAGCAGCGACCGCGGCGAGGTCCCTATTGTTTATGTAGAAATTATTATTAGGGCCCGAGCAGCGACCGCTACGAGGTCCCCATTGTTTTTGTGGAAATTATTATTATTATTATTATTAGGGCCCGAGCAGTGACCGCTGCGAGGTCCCTATTGTTTTTCTAGAAATTGTTATTAGGGCCCGAGCTGCGACGGCTGCGAGGTCCCTATTGTTTTTGTAGAAAATATTATTACTTTTATTATTATTATTATTATTATTATTATTAGGGCCTGAGCAGCGACCGCTGCGAAGTCCCTGTTGTTTTTGTAGAAATTATTATTATTATTATTTTTCCGATTGTACGATCGCATTTTTGACCCCCGAAACATGCACAAAAACTCACCAAACTTGGCAGTCTCATCGGGCATGGCGAGAAATTTGATATTTTAACGTCTAATATGAACAGGAAGTGAGTTATGAATTTTTGAAAGTCCGACTTTTGCCCTTTTTTGCATGTTTACAGGGGTCATTCTTTTGCACCCTGATCCTAAAGGCTTCATCTGATTGCCTTAAAATTCTGTCTGTAGCATCTTAAGACCTGGGACAAACACTGGGGCTAAAATCTTTTGTTTCCGAAATACTATATGACGGGGGCGGGGCTTCAAAGTTTTCACTTAAGATTTCCTTCGCCGCAATGGACAAAATGCTTAATAACTCTCCTGCACATGCTGCTAAAAATCCAAAACTTCACATATACATAAAGAGTCGGTACCTGAAGACATCTATATGTTTATATTCTGTTATACACCTTGCGCCAATCAATATCATTTTTTACATTTTGACGTACTGCACGGTGCCCTTTTAACGAATCCGATTGAAAATTGGCTAGAAAAGACTCAAGACATTGATCTTACTCTATCCCTATTTTTGTGACTTTCCTTCGAAGGGCGTGGCTATTGCGGTGCCGCAGAGTCTGATTATTCTCCGTGGCAACAAAAGTTCCTGCAAAATGATTCAGATGATCCATCTTCTCGAAATTTTTCACATTTGAGGATATTCAGGCCCTGAAGACGGCTGCCAACTTATTTTTGATCGCAGTGGTAGCGCCACCAACTGGTTAAAACAAATACAAATTATTTTCGTTGATGTTTTTCTCCGGGCAGGTTAACAAAATCTACCTTATATTTGCTCGGATGAGTGTTTAGGCCTTGAGGATGTCACAATACGAAAGTCTTTCGCCTTCTTCAGAGTGTCACATGATGGTGTCTTGTGACCCGTCTTTATCAGCTGATGTTCCATGAGAGCGTGACTTACCTGTCACAAGAATGAAGGCAAGTCACGCCCCCCGCTGTCCGTTCACTCCGCCAAGATGCTGCTCCAGGTGGTAGAGAGGATGAAGGCTCCCTTGTCTCTGTTCATGGTTTTTATGCCTCGCTTGCAGATCTCAATGGCCTCTCTGATCCAGCGCTGTTGTTTGTTCTCTTCGGTGCGGATGACCCTGCCCTTCTCCCGGTCCATGATGTGGTTTTCCCTTTTGCAGTGGTCAGTGATTGCTGATTTGTAATGTTCATGTTGTGCTTGTTCTTTTACTGCTATGATTTTTCATTTTTTTGACAGGTAATTCACACCCTCATGGAACATCAGCTGATAAAGACGGGTCTCAAGACACCATCATGCGACACTCTGAAGAAGGCGAAAGACTCGCCGAAACATGTCAGGTAAAAAATTTACCTAAAACATAATTGTCTGCTTTTAATGAATCTGTCAAATATCAATAATAAGAAGACAAAATGAACCTAATACAAATAAATGAATGCTTAATAACTCCCCTGCACATGCTCCTAAAAATCCAAACCTTCACCTGTAAATAAAATGTCCCGACCTGAAGACATCTTAATGTTATTATTTTGTTATACACACAGCGCCGCCAAGTGGAATAAAAAATTTGTTTTTATTTTAATTTTCACGTACTGCACGGTGCCCTTTTGACGAATCCGACTGAAAATTAGTCAGAAAAGACTCAAGACAATGATCTTACTCTCTGCCGAGTTTTGTGACGTTTTGGCAAAAGGCGTGGCTATTACGGTGCTGAAAAGTCCGATTGTACTTTATGGCAACAAAAGCTCCGGCAACATGACTGAGATGATCCTATCTTCTCGAAGTTGTACACATTTGAGGATACTTCAACCCTGAAGACATCTACCAACTTATTTTTCATCGTAGTAGTAGCGCCACCAACTGGTAAAAGCTAATACAAGTTATTTTCTTGGATGTTTTTCTCCGTGCAACTCAACAAGGTCGCCCTCATATATGCTCGGAGGACTGTTTCGTCCATGAGGATGTCACAATACGAAATTCATCCTTTTTCGTGAAAAGTTGTGGGAGTGGCATTGCACTGTCCGGCAATAAAACAACGCTGATTATGAGGTTCTAAATATGAACGACAACTCGTGAAACTTGACACACACATCAGGCAGAGCAAATTTATCAATATTTTATACGTTAGTTGTGCAGCTTTTTTTAAATGGCTCGCCATGGCCCTCGAGAAATGTTCAAAAAAGCAGCCCTGGTTGAGTGTTTCACCTCGCTTTTTGTAAATTTTATGGAGTACAGTGAACCCTCGGTTGTCGCGGTTAATGGGGACCGAGACCACCCGCGGAAACTGAAAATCCGCGAAGTAGCGGCGCACCTTCAAAAATGCTTAAAAAAAAATACAATATATATAATAAATATATATATATATATATATAGATATATATATAGATATATATATATATATATATACAGAGAGAGAGAGAGAGTGAAATTCATGTTATAACAAAAAAAACAAATTATTATTAAAACGTATTATTTTTTTATTCCCCAGCCATTCTTTTTGTATTTATTTAATTACTCCGACTATTACCTGCTGGTACGCCGTCCGGTGTGCCCTGTGAAATGAAAGGTGGCATTCTTTATTTATTTATTTATTTATTCATTTATTCATTCATAACTGACAGCTTCGCGCTCCGTTCGTGCCCGGGCGGAAGAGGTGTTCCAATTCGGCTTAACTGTGACACACGCCCGCCCTCCTCCCCCGGAGCTTCCATTCGGTTAAACTTAGGGGCCGCTTGGCAACGCCCGTGCCCGGGGAAGGTGCTCCTCTTCGGCTTACTGTGACGCGAGCATGCCCGCCTCCTCCGGAGCTTCCATTCGGTTAAACTTAGGGGCCGCTTGGAACCGCCCGTGCCCGGCGAAGGTGCTCCTCTTCGGCTTACTGTGACGCGAGCATGCCCTCCTCCTCCGGAGCTTCCATTTGGTTAAACTTAGGGGCCGCTTGGAACCGCCCGTGCCCGGGGAAGGTGCTCCTCTTCGGCTTACTGTGACGCGAGCATGCCCTCCTCCTCCGGAGCTTCCATTCGGTTAAACTTAGGGGCCGCTTGGCACCGCCCGTGCCCGGGGAAGGTGCTCCTCTACGGCTTAACTGCCACGCACGCCGGCCGGAGCTCTGGTACGGTCCGAACCGCGCGAAACGTCGCCACCGATCGTGTCCGGGGGAACGTGCTCTTTTTCGTCCACTCTCCTCTTCGCCCACGCTCTTCTTCGGCGCACGCCGGCCGTCTAACCGCTCCAGCGCCCGTCGTGCCGCTCGGCGAAACTACAATGCCCCCGAATATTTTTTATACCCGCGAAGCACTGAACCCGCGAAAGGTGAACCGCGAAGTAGCGAGGGTTCACTGTATGTATAAGACCAAGACCTACAAAAAAAGTCTCTTGGAGCAATGAGCTAGGTTTTACAGGAAGTCGGCCATTTTGAATTTACTTAAAAGGGGCGGGTCACCACAATGGACTTTGTGTAGAAATTATTATTGGGGCCCGAGCAGCGACCGCGGCGAGGTCCCTATTGTTTATGTAGAAATTATTATTAGGGCCCGAGCAGCGACCGCTACGAGGTCCCCATTGTTTTTGTGGAAATTATTATTATTATTATTATTAGGGCCCGAGCAGTGACCGCTGCGAGGTCCCTATTGTTTTTCTAGAAATTGTTATTAGGGCCCGAGCTGCGACGGCTGCGAGGTCCCTATTGTTTTTGTAGAAAATATTAATACTTTTATTATTATTATTATTATTATTATTAGGGCCTGAGCAGCGACCGCTGCGAAGTCCCTGTTGTTTTTGTAGAAATTATTATTATTATTTTTCCGATTGTTCGATTGCATTTTTGACCCCCGAAACATGCACAAAAATTCACCAAACTTGGCAGTCTCATCGGGCATGGCGAAAAATTTGATATTTTAACGTCTAATATGAACAGGAAGTGAGTTATGAATTTTTGAAAGTCCGACTTTTGCCCTTTTTTGCATGTTTACAGGGGTCATTCTTTTGCACCCTGATCCTAAAGGCTTCATCTGATTGCCTTAAAATTCTGTCTGTAGCATCTTAAGACCTGGGACAAACACTGGGGCTAAAATTTTTTGTTTCCGAAATACTATATGACGGGGGCGGGGCTTCGAAGTTTTCACTTAAGATTTCCTTCGCCGCAATGGACAAAATGCTTAATAACTCTCTTGCACATGCTGCTAAAAATCCAAAACTTCACATGTACATCAAGAGTCGGTACCTGAAGACATCTATATGTTTATATTCTGTTATACACCTTGCGCCAATCAATATCATTTTTTACATTTTGACGTCCTGCACGGTGCCCTTTTAACGAATCCGATTGAAAATTGGCTAGAAAAGACTCAAGACATTGATCTTACTCTTTCCCTATTTTTGTGACTTTCCTTCGAAGGGCGTGGCTATTACGGTGCCGCAGAGTCTGATTATTCTCCGTGGCAACAAAAGTTCCTGCAAAATGATTCAGATGATCCATCTTCTCGAAATTTTTCACATTTGAGGATATTCAGGCCCTGAAGACGGCTGCCAACTTATTTTTGATCGGATGAGTGTTTAGGCCTTGAGGATGTCACAATACGAAAGTCTTTCGCCTTCTTCAGAGTGTCACATGATGGTGTCTTGTGGCCCGTCTTTATCAGCTGATGTTCCATGAGGGCGTGACTTACCTGTCACAAGAATGAAGGCAAGTCACGCCCCCCGCTGTCCGTTCACTCCGCCAAGATGCTGCTCCAGGTGGTAGAGAGGATGAAGGCTCCCTTGTCTCTGTTCATGGTTTTTATGCCTCGCTTGCAGATCTCAATGGCCTCTCTGATCCAGCGCTGTTGTTTGTTCTCTTCGGTGCGGATGACCCTGCCCTTCTCCCGGTCCATGATGTGGTTTTCCCTTTTGCAGTGGTCAGTGATTGCTGATTTGTAATGTTCATGTTGTGCTTGTTCTTTTACTGCTCTGATTTTTCATTTTTTTGACAGGTAATTCACACCCTCATGGAACATCAGCTGATAAAGACGGGTCTCAAGACACCATCATGCGACACTCTGAAGAAGGCGAAAGACTCGCCGAAACATGTCAGGTAAAAAATTAACCTAAAACATAATTGTCTGCTTTTAATGAATCAGTCAAATATCAATAATAAGAAGACAAAATGAACCTAATACAAATAAATGAATGCTTAATAACGCCCCTGCACATGCTCCTAAAAATCCAAACCTTCACCTGTAAATAAAACGTCCCGACCTGAAGACATCTTAATGTTATTATTTTGTTATACACACAGCGCCGCCAAGTGGAATCAAAAATTTGTTTTTATTTTAATTTTCACGTACTGCACGGTGCCCTTTTGACGAATCCGACTGAAAATTAGTCAGAAAAGACTCAAGACAATGATCTTACTCTGTGCCGAATTTTGTGACGTTTTGGCAAAAGGCGTGGCTATTACGGTGCTGAAAAATCCGATTGTACTTTGTGGCAACAAAAGCTCCGGCAACATGACTCAGATGATCCTATCTTCTCGAAGTTGTACACATTTGAGGATACTTCAGCCCTGAAGACATCTACCAACTTATTTTTCATCGTAGTAGTAGCGCCACCAACTGGTAAAAGCTAATACAAGTTATTTTCTTGGATGTTTTTCTCCGTGCAACTCAACAAGGTCGCCCTCATATATGCTCGGATGACTGTTTCGGCCATGAGGATGTCACAATACGAAATTCATCCTTTTTCGTGAAAAGTTGTGGGAGTGGCATTGCACTGTTCGGCAATAAAACAACGCTGATTATGAGGTTCTAAATATGAACGACAACTCGTGAAACTTTACACACACATCAGGCAGAGCAAATTTATCAATATTTTATACGTTAGTTGTGCAGCTTTTTTGAAATGGCTCGCCATGGCCCTCGAGAAAAGTTAAAAAAAGAATAGAATAGAAATAGAAATCCCTTTATTGTCATTGTACTCAAGTGTGCAACGAGATTAGAGGGGTCCACTCTCCAGTGCAATACAACAATAATACAGACAATATATAAATTAGATAAATAAATAAGACAGTGCAATGGAATTCAGTACTGAATAGGGCATATAGAAACACATCACAATGCTGTTTTGCAAGGTTAGGGTGGTCTCGTGTGTGTGTGTGAGAGTTCAGTATGGAGATGGCTCTCGGAAAGAAACTGTTTCTCAGTCTATTGGTCCTTGATTTGATGCATCTGTAGCGCCTGCCAGAGGGCAACAGGTCGAACAGGTGTGAGTTTGGGTGGGTATTGTCTTTGACGATGTTGAGAGCCCTTCTGAGGCACCGGGCGGTGTAGATGTCCGACAGCGAGGGGAGAGGGCAGCCAATAATCCTTTGCGCTGTTTTGACTGTCCTCTGGAGCCTCACTCTGTCCGCCTCAGTGCAGCCGCTGTACCAGGTGGAGACACAGTACGTCAGCAGGCTCTCGATGGACGAGTGGTAGAAGGCCAGCAGCAGCTTCCTGTCCAGGTTGAATTTCCTGAGGACTCTCAGGAAGTGCAGACGTTGGCGGACCTTCTTTACCACTGCTGTGGTGTTGTGACTCCAAGAAAGGTCATCGGAGATCTGTACTCCCAGGAACTTGAACGTGTGGACCCTCTCCACACACACGCCTTCGATGCAGAGGGGGGGCGGCAGCGTCTTGTTCCTCCTGAAGTCGACGACAATCTCCTTTGTTTTAGCAGAGTTAAGGTGCAGTCTGTTGTCCTTGCACCAAGTTGTCATTCTCCCTACCTCCTCTCTGTAGGCTGTCTCGTCACCTTCCGAGATCAGACCGACCACTGTCGTGTCGTCAGCAAACTTGACGATGGTGTTGTTGCCGTGGGCCGGGCTGCAGTCGTAGGTGTAGAGGGCGTACAGGAGAGGGCTCAGCACGCATCCTTGGGGGGAACCGGTGCTCAGCATGAGGGTGGAGGACGTGTAGGGGCCGAGCAACACAGTCTGGGGTCTGTTGGTCAGAAAGTCCTTAATCCAGATGCGTGTGAGGGCAGGGAGGCCGAGAGTGTCCAGTTTGGCGACGAGGATGTCTGGGATGATCGTGTTGAATGCCGAGCTGTAGTCCACAAAGAGCATCCTTGCATAGCTCCGCTGTTGTTCCAGGTGGCCCAGCACAACATGCAGAGCAGCCCTGGTTGAGTGTTTCACCTCGCTTTTTGTAAATTTTATGGAGTACAGTGAACCCTCGGTTATCGCGGTTAATGGGGACCGAGACCACCCGCGAAAACTGAAAATCCGCGAAGTAGCGGCGCACCTTCAAAAATGCTTAAAAAAAAATACAATATATATAATAAATATATAAATATATATATATATATATATATATATATATATACGGGGAGAGAGAGAGTGAAATTCATGTTATAACAAAAAAAACAAATTATTATTAAAACGTATTATTTTTTTATTCCCCAGCCATTCTTTTTGTATTTATTTAATTACTCCGACTATTACCTGCTGGTACGCCGTCCGGTGTGCCCTGTGAAATGAAAGGTGGCATTCTTTATTTATTTATTTATTTATTCATTTATTCATTCATAACTGACAGCTTCGCGCTCCGTTCGTGCCCGGGCGGAAGAGGTGTTCCAATTCGGCTTAACTGTGACACACGCCCGCCCTCCTCCCCCGGAGCTTCCATTCGGTTAAACTTAGGGGCCGCTTGGCACCGCCCGTGCCCTTGGAAGGTGCTCCTCTTCGGCTTACTGTGACGCGAGCATGCCCGCCTCCTCCGGAGCTTCCATTCGGTTAAACTTAGGGGCCGCTTGGAACCGCCCGTGCCCGGCAAAGGTGCTCCTCTTCGGCTTACTGTGACGCGAGCATGCCCTCCTCCTCCGGAGCTTCCATTTGGTTAAACTTAGGGGCCGCTTGGAACCGCCCGTGCCTGGGGAAGGTGCTCCTCTTCGGCTTACTGTGACGCGAGCATGCCCTCCTCCTCCGGAGCTTCCATTCGGTTAAACTTAGGGGCCGCTTGGCACCGCCCGTGCCCGGGGACGGTGCTCCTCTACGGCTTAACTGCCACGCACGCCGGCCGGAGCCCTGGTACGGTCCGAACCGCGCGAAACGTCGCCACCGATCGTGTCCGGGGGAACGTGCTCTTCTTCGTCCACTCTCCTCTTCGCCCACGCTCTTCTTCGGCGCACGCCGGCCGTCTAACCGCTCCAGCGCCCGTCGTGCCGCTCGGCGAAACTACAATGCCCCCGAATATTTTTTATACCCGCGAAGCACTGAACCCGCGAAAGGTGAACCGCGAAGTAGCGAGGGTTCACTGTATGTATAAGACCAAGACCTACAAAAAAGTCTCTTGGAGCAATGAGCTAGGTTTTACAGGAAGTCGGCCATTTTGAATTTACTTAAAAGGGGCGGGTCACCACAATGGACTTTGTGTAGAAATTATTATTGGGGCCCGAGCAGCGACCGCGGCGAGGTCCCTATTGTTTATGTAGAAATTATTATTAGGGCCCGAGCAGCGACCGCTACGAGGTCCCCATTGTTTTTGTGGAAATTATTATTATTATTATTATTAGGGCCCGAGCAGTGACCGCTGCGAGGTCCCTATTGTTTTTCTAGAAATTGTTATTAGGGCCCGAGCTGCGACGGCTGCGAGGTCCCTATTGTTTTTGTAGAAAATATTATTACTTTTATTATTATTATTATTATTATTATTAGGGCCTGAGCAGCGACCGCTGCGAAGTCCCTGTTGTTTTTGTAGAAATTATTATTATTATTATTTTTCCGATTGTACGATCGCATTTTTGACCCCCGAAACATGCACAAAAACTCACCAAACTTGGCAGTCTCATCGGGCATGGCGAGAAACTTGATATTTTAACGTCTAATATGAACAGGAAGTGAGTTATGAATTTTTGAAAGTCCGACTTTTGCCCTTTTTTGCATGTTTACAGGGGTCATTCTTTTGCACCCTGATCCTAAAGGCTTCATCTGATTGCCTTAAAATTCTGTCTGTAGCATCTTAAGACCTGGGACAAACACTGGGGCTAAAATCTTTTGTTTCCGAAATACTATATGACGGGGGCGGGGCTTCAAAGTTTTCACTTAAGATTTCCTTCGCCGCAATGGACAAAATGCTTAATAACTCTCCTGCACATGCTGCTAAAAATCCAAAACTTCACATATACATAAAGAGTCGGTACCTGAAGACATCTATATGTTTATATTCTGTTATACACCTTGCGCCAATCAATATCATTTTTTACATTTTGACGTACTGCACGGTGCCCTTTTAACGAATCCGATTGAAAATTGGCTAGAAAAGACTCAAGACATTGATCTTACTCTATCCCTATTTTTGTGACTTTCCTTCGAAGGGCGTGGCTATTGCGGTGCCGCAGAGTCTGATTATTCTCCGTGGCAACAAAAGTTCCTGCAAAATGATTCAGATGATCCATCTTCTCGAAATTTTTCACATTTGAGGATATTCAGGCCCTGAAGACGGCTGCCAACTTATTTTTGATCGCAGTGGTAGCGCCACCAACTGGTTAAAACAAATACAAATTATTTTCGTTGATGTTTTTCTCCGGGCAGGTTAACAAAATCTACCTTATATTTGCTCGGATGAGTGTTTAGGCCTTGAGGATGTCACAATACGAAAGTCTTTCGCCTTCTTCAGAGTGTCACATGATGGTGTCTTGTGACCCGTCTTTATCAGCTGATGTTCCATGAGGGCGTGACTTACCTGTCACAAGAATGAAGGCAAGTCACGCCCCCCGCTGTCCGTTCACTCCGCCAAGATGCTGCTCCAGGTGGTAGAGAGGATGAAGGCTCCCTTGTCTCTGTTCATGGTTTTTATGCCTCGCTTGCAGATCTCAATGGCCTCTCTGATCCAGCGCTGTTGTTTGTTCTCTTCGGTGCGGATGACCCTGCCCTTCTCCCGGTCCATGATGTGGTTTTCCCTTTTGCAGTGGTCAGTGATTGCTGATTTGTAATGTTCATGTTGTGCTTGTTCTTTTACTGCTATGATTTTTCATTTTTTTGACAGGTAATTCACACCCTCATGGAACATCAGCTGATAAAGACGGGTCTCAAGACACCATCATGCGACACTCTGAAGAAGGCGAAAGACTCGCCGAAACATGTCAGGTAAAAAATTTACCTAAAACATAATTGTCTGCTTTTAATGAATCAGTCAAATATCAATAATAAGAAGACAAAATGAACCTAATACAAATAAATGAATGCTTAATAACTCCCCTGCACATGCTCCTAAAAATCCAAACCTTCACCTGTAAATAAAATGTCCCGACCTGAAGACATCTTAATGTTATTATTTTGTTATACACACAGCGCCGCCAAGTGGAATAAAAAATTTGTTTTTATTTTAATTTTCACGTACTGCACGGTGCCCTTTTGACGAATCCGACTGAAAATTAGTCAGAAAAGACTCAAGACAATGATCTTACTCTCTGCCGAGTTTTGTGACGTTTTGGCAAAAGGCGTGGCTATTACGGTGCTGAAAAGTCCGATTGTACTTTGTGGCAACAAAAGCTCCGGCAACATGACTGAGATGATCCTATCTTCTCGAAGTTGTACACATTTGAGGATACTTCAACCCTGAAGACATCTACCAACTTATTTTTCATCGTAGTAGTAGCGCCACCAACTGGTAAAAGCTAATACAAGTTATTTTCTTGGATGTTTTTCTCCGTGCAACTCAACAAGGTCGCCCTCATATATGCTCGGAGGACTGTTTCGTCCATGAGGATGTCACAATACGAAATTCATCCTTTTTCGTGAAAAGTTGTGGGAGTGGCATTGCACTGTCCGGCAATAAAACAACGCTGATTATGAGGTTCTAAATATGAACGACAACTCGTGAAACTTGACACACACATCAGGCAGAGCAAATTTATCAATATTTTATACGTTAGTTGTGCAGCTTTTTTTAAATGGCTCGCCATGGCCCTCGAGAAATGTTAAAAAAAGCAGCCCTGGTTGAGTGTTTCACCTCGCTTTTTGTAAATTTTATGGAGTACAGTGAACCCTCGGTTGTCGCGGTTAATGGGGACCGAGACCACCCGCGGAAACTGAAAATCCGCGAAGTAGCGGCGCACCTTCAAAAATGCTTAAAAAAAAATACAATATATATAATAAATATATATATATATATATATATATATAGATATATATATATATATATATACAGAGAGAGAGAGAGAGTGAAATTCATGTTATAACAAAAAAAACAAATTATTATTAAAACGTATTATTTTTTTATTCCCCAGCCATTCTTTTTGTATTTATTTAATTACTCCGACTATTACCTGCTGGTACGCCGTCCGGTGTGCCCTGTGAAATGAAAGGTGGCATTCTTTATTTATTTATTCATTTATTCATTCATAACTGACAGCTTCGCGCTCCGTTCGTGCCCGGGCGGAAGAGGTGTTCCAATTCGGCTTAACTGTGACACACGCCCGCCCTCCTCCCCCGGAGCTTCCATTCGGTTAAACTTAGGGGCCGCTTGGCACCGCCCGTGCCCGGGGAAGGTGCTCCTCTTCGGCTTACTGTGACGCGAGCATGCCCGCCTCCTCCGGAGCTTCCATTCGGTTAAACTTAGGGGCCGCTTGGAACCGCCCGTGCCCGGCGAAGGTGCTCCTCTTCGGCTTACTGTGACGCGAGCATGCCCTCCTCCTCCGGAGCTTCCATTTGGTTAAACTTAGGGGCCGCTTGGAACCGCCCGTGCCCGGGGAAGGTGCTCCTCTTCGGCTTACTGTGACGCGAGCATGCCCTCCTCCTCCGGAGCTTCCATTCGGTTAAACTTAGGGGCCGCTTGGCACCGCCCGTGCCCGGGGAAGGTGCTCCTCTACGGCTTAACTGCCACGCACGCCGGCCGGAGCTCTGGTACGGTCCGAACCGCGCGAAACGTCGCCACCGATCGTGTCCGGGGGAACGTGCTCTTCTTCGTCCACTCTCCTCTTCGCCCACGCTCTTCTTCGGCGCACGCCGGCCGTCTAACCGCTCCAGCGCCCGTCGTGCCGCTCGGCGAAACTACAATGCCCCCGAATATTTTTTATACCCGCGAAGCACTGAACCCGCGAAAGGTGAACCGCGAAGTAGCGAGGGTTCACTGTATGTATAAGACCAAGACCTACAAAAAAAGTCTCTTGGAGCAATGAGCTAGGTTTTACAGGAAGTCGGCCATTTTGAATTTACTTAAAAGGGGCGGGTCACCACAATGGACTTTGTGTAGAAATTATTATTGGGGCCCGAGCAGCGACCGCGGCGAGGTCCCTATTGTTTATGTAGAAATTATTATTAGGGCCCGAGCAGCGACCGCTACGAGGTCCCCATTGTTTTTGTGGAAATTATTATTATTATTATTATTAGGGCCCGAGCAGTGACCGCTGCGAGGTCCCTATTGTTTTTCTAGAAATTGTTATTAGGGCCCGAGCTGCGACGGCTGCGAGGTCCCTATTGTTTTTGTAGAAAATATTAATACTTTTATTATTATTATTATTATTAGGGCCTGAGCAGCGACCGCTGCGAAGTCCCTGTTGTTTTTGTAGAAATTATTATTATTATTATTTTTCCGATTGTTCGATTGCATTTTTGACCCCCGAAACATGCACAAAAATTCACCAAACTTGGCAGTCTCATCGGGCATGGCGAAAAATTTGATATTTTAACGTCTAATATGAACAGGAAGTGAGTTATGAATTTTTGAAAGTCCGACTTTTGCCCTTTTTTGCATGTTTACAGGGGTCATTCTTTTGCACCCTGATCCTAAAGGCTTCATCTGATTGCCTTAAAATTCTGTCTGTAGCATCTTAAGACCTGGGACAAACACTGGGGCTAAAATTTTTTGTTTCCGAAATACTATATGACGGGGGCGGGGCTTCGAAGTTTTCACTTAAGATTTCCTTCGCCGCAATGGACAAAATGCTTAATAACTCTCTTGCACATGCTGCTAAAAATCCAAAACTTCACATGTACATCAAGAGTCGGTACCTGAAGACATCTATATGTTTATATTCTGTTATACACCTTGCGCCAATCAATATCATTTTTTACATTTTGACGTCCTGCACGGTGCCCTTTTAACGAATCCGATTGAAAATTGGCTAGAAAAGACTCAAGACATTGATCTTACTCTTTCCCTATTTTTGTGACTTTCCTTCGAAGGGCGTGGCTATTACGGTGCCGCAGAGTCTGATTATTCTCCGTGGCAACAAAAGTTCCTGCAAAATGATTCAGATGATCCATCTTCTCGAAATTTTTCACATTTGAGGATATTCAGGCCCTGAAGACGGCTGCCAACTTATTTTTGATCGGATGAGTGTTTAGGCCTTGAGGATGTCACAATACGAAAGTCTTTCGCCTTCTTCAGAGTGTCACATGATGGTGTCTTGTGGCCCGTCTTTATCAGCTGATGTTCCATGAGGGCGTGACTTACCTGTCACAAGAATGAAGGCAAGTCACGCCCCCCGCTGTCCGTTCACTCCGCCAAGATGCTGCTCCAGGTGGTAGAGAGGATGAAGGCTCCCTTGTCTCTGTTCATGGTTTTTATGCCTCGCTTGCAGATCTCAATGGCCTCTCTGATCCAGCGCTGTTGTTTGTTCTCTTCGGTGCGGATGACCCTGCCCTTCTCCCGGTCCATGATGTGGTTTTCCCTTTTGCAGTGGTCAGTGATTGCTGATTTGTAATGTTCATGTTGTGCTTGTTCTTTTACTGCTCTGATTTTTCATTTTTTTGACAGGTAATTCACACCCTCATGGAACATCAGCTGATAAAGACGGGTCTCAAGACACCATCATGCGACACTCTGAAGAAGGCGAAAGACTCGCCGAAACATGTCAGGTAAAAAATTAACCTAAAACATAATTGTCTGCTTTTAATGAATCAGTCAAATATCAATAATAAGAAGACAAAATGAACCTAATACAAATAAATGAATGCTTAATAACGCCCCTGCACATGCTCCTAAAAATCCAAACCTTCACCTGTAAATAAAACGTCCCGACCTGAAGACATCTTAATGTTATTATTTTGTTATACACACAGCGCCGCCAAGTGGAATCAAAAATTTGTTTTTATTTTAATTTTCACGTACTGCACGGTGCCCTTTTGACGAATCCGACTGAAAATTAGTCAGAAAAGACTCAAGACAATGATCTTACTCTGTGCCGAATTTTGTGACGTTTTGGCAAAAGGCGTGGCTATTACGGTGCTGAAAAATCCGATTGTACTTTGTGGCAACAAAAGCTCCGGCAACATGACTCAGATGATCCTATCTTCTCGAAGTTGTACACATTTGAGGATACTTCAGCCCTGAAGACATCTACCAACTTATTTTTCATCGTAGTAGTAGCGCCACCAACTGGTAAAAGCTAATACAAGTTATTTTCTTGGATGTTTTTCTCCGTGCAACTCAACAAGGTCGCCCTCATATATGCTCGGATGACTGTTTCGGCCATGAGGATGTCACAATACGAAATTCATCCTTTTTCGTGAAAAGTTGTGGGAGTGGCATTGCACTGTTCGGCAATAAAACAACGCTGATTATGAGGTTCTAAATATGAACGACAACTCGTGAAACTTTACACACACATCAGGCAGAGCAAATTTATCAATATTTTATACGTTAGTTGTGCAGCTTTTTTGAAATGGCTCGCCATGGCCCTCGAGAAAAGTTAAAAAAAGAATAGAATAGAAATAGAAATCCCTTTATTGTCATTGTACTCAAGTGTGCAACGAGATTAGAGGGGTCCACTCTCCAGTGCAATACAACAATAATACAGACAATATATAAATTAGATAAATAAATAAGACAGTGCAATGGAATTCAGTACTGAATAGGGCATATAGAAACACATCACAATGCTGTTTTGCAAGGTTAGGGTGGTCTCGTGTGTGTGTGTGAGAGTTCAGTATGGAGATGGCTCTCGGAAAGAAACTGTTTCTCAGTCTATTGGTCCTTGATTTGATGCATCTGTAGCGCCTGCCAGAGGGCAACAGGTCGAACAGGTGTGAGTTTGGGTGGGTATTGTCTTTGACGATGTTGAGAGCCCTTCTGAGGCACCGGGCGGTGTAGATGTCCGACAGCGAGGGGAGAGGGCAGCCAATAATCCTTTGCGCTGTTTTGACTGTCCTCTGGAGCCTCACTCTGTCCGCCTCAGTGCAGCCGCTGTACCAGGTGGAGACACAGTACGTCAGCAGGCTCTCGATGGACGAGTGGTAGAAGGCCAGCAGCAGCTTCCTGTCCAGGTTGAATTTCCTGAGGACTCTCAGGAAGTGCAGACGTTGGCGGACCTTCTTTACCACTGCTGTGGTGTTGTGACTCCAAGAAAGGTCATCGGAGATCTGTACTCCCAGGAACTTGAACGTGTGGACCCTCTCCACACACACGCCTTCGATGCAGAGGGGGGGCGGCAGCGTCTTGTTCCTCCTGAAGTCGACGACAATCTCCTTTGTTTTAGCAGAGTTAAGGTGCAGTCTGTTGTCCTTGCACCAAGTTGTCATTCTCCCTACCTCCTCTCTGTAGGCTGTCTCGTCACCTTCCGAGATCAGACCGACCACTGTCGTGTCGTCAGCAAACTTGACGATGGTGTTGTTGCCGTGGGCCGGGCTGCAGTCGTAGGTGTAGAGGGCGTACAGGAGAGGGCTCAGCACGCATCCTTGGGGGGAACCGGTGCTCAGCATGAGGGTGGAGGACGTGTAGGGGCCGAGCAACACAGTCTGGGGTCTGTTGGTCAGAAAGTCCTTAATCCAGATGCGTGTGAGGGCAGGGAGGCCGAGAGTGTCCAGTTTGGCGACGAGGATGTCTGGGATGATCGTGTTGAATGCCGAGCTGTAGTCCACAAAGAGCATCCTTGCATAGCTCCGCTGTTGTTCCAGGTGGCCCAGCACAACATGCAGAGCAGCCCTGGTTGAGTGTTTCACCTCGCTTTTTGTAAATTTTATGGAGTACAGTGAACCCTCGGTTATCGCGGTTAATGGGGACCGAGACCACCCGCGAAAACTGAAAATCCGCGAAGTAGCGGCGCACCTTCAAAAATGCTTAAAAAAAAATACAATATATATAATAAATATATAAATATATATATATATATATATATATATATATATATACGGGGAGAGAGAGAGTGAAATTCATGTTATAACAAAAAAAACAAATTATTATTAAAACGTATTATTTTTTTATTCCCCAGCCATTCTTTTTGTATTTATTTAATTACTCAGACTTTTACCTGCTGGTACGCCGTCTGGTGTGCCCTGTGAAATGAAAGGTGCCATTCTTTATTTATTTATTTATTTATTCATTTATTCATTCATAACTGACAGCTTCGCGCTCCGCTCGTGCCCGGGCGGAAGAGGTGCTCCAATTCGGCTTAACTGTGACACACGCCCACCCTCCTCCCCCGGAGCTTCCATTCGGTTAAACTTAGGGGCCGCTTGGCACCGCCCGTGCCCGGGGAAGGTGCTCCTCTTCGGCTTACTGTGTCGCGAGCATGCCCTCCTCCTCCGGAGCTTCCATTCGATTAAACTTAGGGGCCGCTTGGAACCGCCCGTGCCCGGGGAAGGTGCTCCTCTTCGGCTTACTGTGACGCGAGCATGCCCTCCTCCTCCGGAGCTTCCATTCGGTTAAACTTAGGGGCCGCTTGGCACCGCCCGTGCCCGGGGAAGGTGCTCCTCTACGGCTTAACTGCCACGCACGCCGGCCGGAGCTCTGGTACGGTCCGAACCGCGCGAAACGTCGCCACCGATCGTGTCCGGGGGAACGTGCTCTTCTTCGTCCACTCTTCTCTTCGCCCACGCTCTTCTTCGGCGCACGCCGGCCGTCTAACCGCTCCAGCGCCCCGTCGTGCCGCTCGGCGAAACTACAATGCCCCCGAATATTTTTTATACCCGCGAAGCACTGAACCCGCGAAAGGTGAACCGCGAAGTAGCGAGGGTTCACTGTATGTATAAGACCAAGACCTACAAAAAAGTCTCTTGGAGCAATGAGCTAGGTTTTACAGGAAGTCGGCCATTTTGAATTTATTAAAAGGGGGCGGGTCACCACAATGGACTTTGTGTAGAAATTATTATTGGGGCCCGAGCAGCGACCGCGGCGAGGTCCCTATTGTTTATGTAGAAATTATTATTAGGGCCCGAGCAGTGACCGCTCCGAGGTCCCCATTGTTTTTGTGGAAATTATTATTATTATTATTATTATTAGGGCCCGAGCAGTGACCGCTGCGAGGTCCCTATTGTTTTTCTAGAAATTGTTATTAGGGCCCGAGCTGCGACGGCTGCGAGGTCCCTATTGTTTTTGTAGAAAATATTATTACCTTTATTATTATTATTAGGGCCTGAGCAGCGACCGCTGCGAAGTCCCTGTTGTTTTTGTAGAAATTATTATTATTATTATTTTTCCGATTGTACGATCGCATTTTTGACCCCCGAAACATGCACAAAAACTCACCAAACTTGGCAGTCTCATCGGGCATGGCGAGAAATTTGATATTTTAACGTCTAATATGAACAGGAAGTGAGTTATGAATTTTTGAAAGTCCGACTTTTGCCCTTTTTTGCATGTTTACAGGGGTCATTCTTTTGCACCCTGATCCTAAAGGCTTCATCTGATTGCCTTAAAATTCTGTCTGTAGCATCTTAAGACCTGGGACAAACACTGGGGCTAAAATCTTTTGTTTCCGAAATACTATATGACGGGGGCGGGGCTTCAAAGTTTTCACTTAAGATTTCCTTCGCCGCAATGGACAAAATGCTTAATAACTCTCCTGCACATGCTGCTAAAAATCCAAAACTTCACATATACATAAAGAGTCGGTACCTGAAGACATCTATATGTTTATATTCTGTTATACACCTTGCGCCAATCAATATCATTTTTTACATTTTGACGTACTGCACGGTGCCCTTTTAACGAATCCGATTGAAAATTGGCTAGAAAAGACTCAAGACATTGATCTTACTCTATCCCTATTTTTGTGACTTTCCTTCGAAGGGCGTGGCTATTGCGGTGCCGCAGAGTCTGATTATTCTCCGTGGCAACAAAAGTTCCTGCAAAATGATTCAGATGATCCATCTTCTCGAAATTTTTCACATTTGAGGATATTCAGGCCCTGAAGACGGCTGCCAACTTATTTTTGATCGCAGTGGTAGCGCCACCAACTGGTTAAAACAAATACAAATTATTTTCGTTAATGTTTTTCTCCGGGCAGGTTCACAAAATCTACCTTATATTTGCTCGGATGAGTGTTTAGGCCTTGAGGATGTCACAATACGAAAGTCTTTCGCCTTCTTCAGAGTGTCACATGATGGTGTCTTGTGACCCGTCTTTATCAGCTGATGTTCCATGAGGGCGTGACTTACCTGTCACAAGAATGAAGGCAAGTCACGCCCCCCGCTGTCCGTTCACTCCGCCAAGATGCTGCTCCAGGTGGTAGAGAGGATGAAGGCTCCCTTGTCTCTGTTCATGGTTTTTATGCCTCGCTTGCAGATCTCAATGGCCTCTCTGATCCAGCGCTGTTGTTTGTTCTCTTCGGTGCGGATGACCCTGCCCTTCTCCCGGTCCATGATGTGGTTTTCCCTTTTGCAGTGGTCAGTGATTGCTGATTTGTAATGTTCATGTTGTGCTTGTTCTTTTACTGCTATGATTTTTCATTTTTTTGACAGGTAATTCACACCCTCATGGAACATCAGCTGATAAAGACGGGTCTCAAGACACCATCATGCGACACTCTGAAGAAGGCGAAAGACTCGCCGAAACATGTCAGGTAAAAAATTTACCTAAAACATAATTGTCTGCTTTTAATGAATCTGTCAAATATCAATAATAAGAAGACAAAATGAACCTAATACAAATAAATGAATGCTTAATAACTCCCCTGCACATGCTCCTAAAAATCCAAACCTTCACCTGTAAATAAAATGTCCCGACCTGAAGACATCTTAATGTTATTATTTTGTTATACACACAGCGCCGCCAAGTGGAATAAAAAATTTGTTTTTATTTTAATTTTCACGTACTGCACGGTGCCCTTTTGACGAATCCGACTGAAAATTAGTCAGAAAAGACTCAAGACAATGATCTTACTCTCTGCCGAGTTTTGTGACGTTTTGGCAAAAGGCGTGGCTATTACGGTGCTGAAAAGTCCGATTGTACTTTGTGGCAACAAAAGCTCCGGCAACATGACTGAGATGATCCTATCTTCTCGAAGTTGTACACATTTGAGGATACTTCAACCCTGAAGACATCTACCAACTTATTTTTCATCGTAGTAGTAGCGCCACCAACTGGTAAAAGCTAATACAAGTTATTTTCTTGGATGTTTTTCTCCGTGCAACTCAACAAGGTCGCCCTCATATATGCTCGGAGGACTGTTTCGTCCATGAGGATGTCACAATACGAAATTCATCCTTTTTCGTGAAAAGTTGTGGGAGTGGCATTGCACTGTCCGGCAATAAAACAACGCTGATTATGAGGTTCTAAATATGAACGACAACTCGTGAAACTTGACACACACATCAGGCAGAGCAAATTTATCAATATTTTATACGTTAGTTGTGCAGCTTTTTTTAAATGGCTCGCCATGGCCCTCGAGAAATGTTAAAAAAAGCAGCCCTGGTTGAGTGTTTCACCTCGCTTTTTGTAAATTTTATGGAGTACAGTGAACCCTCGGTTGTCGCGGTTAATGGGGACCGAGACCACCCGCGGAAACTGAAAATCCGCGAAGTAGCGGCGCACCTTCAAAAATGCTTAAAAAAAAATACAATATATATAATAAATATATATATATATATATATATATATAGATATATATATATATATATATACAGAGAGAGAGAGAGAGTGAAATTCATGTTATAACAAAAAAAACAAATTATTATTAAAACGTATTATTTTTTTATTCCCCAGCCATTCTTTTTGTATTTATTTAATTACTCCGACTATTACCTGCTGGTACGCCGTCCGGTGTGCCCTGTGAAATGAAAGGTGGCATTCTTTATTTATTTATTCATTTATTCATTCATAACTGACAGCTTCGCGCTCCGTTCGTGCCCGGGCGGAAGAGGTGTTCCAATTCGGCTTAACTGTGACACACGCCCGCCCTCCTCCCCCGGAGCTTCCATTCGGTTAAACTTAGGGGCCGCTTGGCACCGCCCGTGCCCGGGGAAGGTGCTCCTCTTCGGCTTACTGTGACGCGAGCATGCCCGCCTCCTCCGGAGCTTCCATTCGGTTAAACTTAGGGGCCGCTTGGAACCGCCCGTGCCCGGCGAAGGTGCTCCTCTTCGGCTTACTGTGACGCGAGCATGCCCTCCTCCTCCGGAGCTTCCATTTGGTTAAACTTAGGGGCCGCTTGGAACCGCCCGTGCCCGGGGAAGGTGCTCCTCTTCGGCTTACTGTGACGCGAGCATGCCCTCCTCCTCCGGAGCTTCCATTCGGTTAAACTTAGGGGCCGCTTGGCACCGCCCGTGCCCGGGGAAGGTGCTCCTCTACGGCTTAACTGCCACGCACGCCGGCCGGAGCTCTGGTACGGTCCGAACCGCGCGAAACGTCGCCACCGATCGTGTCCGGGGGAACGTGCTCTTCTTCGTCCACTCTCCTCTTCGCCCACGCTCTTCTTCGGCGCACGCCGGCCGTCTAACCGCTCCAGCGCCCGTCGTGCCGCTCGGCGAAACTACAATGCCCCCGAATATTTTTTATACCCGCGAAGCACTGAACCCGCGAAAGGTGAACCGCGAAGTAGCGAGGGTTCACTGTATGTATAAGACCAAGACCTACAAAAAAAGTCTCTTGGAGCAATGAGCTAGGTTTTACAGGAAGTCGGCCATTTTGAATTTACTTAAAAGGGGCGGGTCACCACAATGGACTTTGTGTAGAAATTATTATTGGGGCCCGAGCAGCGACCGCGGCGAGGTCCCTATTGTTTATGTAGAAATTATTATTAGGGCCCGAGCAGCGACCGCTACGAGGTCCCCATTGTTTTTGTGGAAATTATTATTATTATTATTATTAGGGCCCGAGCAGTGACCGCTGCGAGGTCCCTATTGTTTTTCTAGAAATTGTTATTAGGGCCCGAGCTGCGACGGCTCCGAGGTCCCTATTGTTTTTGTAGAAAATATTAATACTTTTATTATTATTATTATTATTATTATTAGGGCCTGAGCAGCGACCGCTGCGAAGTCCCTGTTGTTTTTGTAGAAATTATTATTATTATTTTTCCGATTGTTCGATTGCATTTTTGACCCCCGAAACATGCACAAAAATTCACCAAACTTGGCAGTCTCATCGGGCATGGCGAAAAATTTGATATATTAACGTCTAATATGAACAGGAAGTGAGTTATGAATTTTTGAAAGTCCGACTTTTGCCCTTTTTTGCATGTTTACAGGGGTCATTCTTTTGCACCCTGATCCTAAAGGCTTCATCTGATTGCCTTAAAATTCTGTCTGTAGCATCTTAAGACCTGGGACAAACACTGGGGCTAAAATTTTTTGTTTCCGAAATACTATATGACGGGGGCGGGGCTTCGAAGTTTTCACTTAAGATTTCCTTCGCCGCAATGGACAAAATGCTTAATAACTCTCTTGCACATGCTGCTAAAAATCCAAAACTTCACATGTACATCAAGAGTCGGTACCTGAAGACATCTATATGTTTATATTCTGTTATACACCTTGCGCCAATCAATATCATTTTTTACATTTTGACGTCCTGCACGGTGCCCTTTTAACGAATCCGATTGAAAATTGGCTAGAAAAGACTCAAGACATTGATCTTACTCTTTCCCTATTTTTGTGACTTTCCTTCGAAGGGCGTGGCTATTACGGTGCCGCAGAGTCTGATTATTCTCCGTGGCAACAAAAGTTCCTGCAAAATGATTCAGATGATCCATCTTCTCGAAATTTTTCACATTTGAGGATATTCAGGCCCTGAAGACGGCTGCCAACTTATTTTTGATCGGATGAGTGTTTAGGCCTTGAGGATGTCACAATACGAAAGTCTTTCGCCTTCTTCAGAGTGTCACATGATGGTGTCTTGTGACCCGTCTTTATCAGCTGATGTTCCATGAGGGCGTGACTTACCTGTCACAAGAATGAAGGCAAGTCACGCCCCCCGCTGTCCGTTCACTCCGCCAAGATGCTGCTCCAGGTGGTAGAGAGGATGAAGGCTCCCTTGTCTCTGTTCATGGTTTTTATGCCTCGCTTGCAGATCTCAATGGCCTCTCTGATCCAGCGCTGTTGTTTGTTCTCTTCGGTGCGGATGACCCTGCCCTTCTCCCGGTCCATGATGTGGTTTTCCCTTTTGCAGTGGTCAGTGATTGCTGATTTGTAATGTTCATGTTGTGCTTGTTCTTTTACTGCTATGATTTTTCATTTTTTTGACAGGTAATTCACACCCTCATGGAACATCAGCTGATAAAGACGGGTCTCAAGACACCATCATGCGACACTCTGAAGAAGGCGAAAGACTCGCCGAAACATGTCAGGTAAAAAATTTACCTAAAACATAATTGTCTGCTTTTAATGAATCTGTCAAATATCAATAATAAGAAGACAAAATGAACCTAATACAAATAAATGAATGCTTAATAACTCCCCTGCACATGCTCCTAAAAATCCAAACCTTCACCTGTAAATAAAATGTCCCGACCTGAAGACATCTTAATGTTATTATTTTGTTATACACACAGCGCCGCCAAGTGGAATAAAAAATTTGTTTTTATTTTAATTTTCACGTACTGCACGGTGCCCTTTTGACGAATCCGACTGAAAATTAGTCAGAAAAGACTCAAGACAATGATCTTACTCTCTGCCGAGTTTTGTGACGTTTTGGCAAAAGGCGTGGCTATTACGGTGCTGAAAAGTCCGATTGTACTTTGTGGCAACAAAAGCTCCGGCAACATGACTGAGATGATCCTATCTTCTCGAAGTTGTACACATTTGAGGATACTTCAACCCTGAAGACATCTACCAACTTATT